>NW_028138817.1:0-130579 GCF_964270905.1 Leucopleurus acutus | reverse complement strand
CTTACCCACTAGATCCCACGCAGAGGTCCCTGTGCCCAAAAAGGCCTCCATGGAAGGGCCCTGTTCCTCCCGTGTGTTTCCTTGAGGTAATCAGAAAGCACTGAGGATAACTACGTGAGCTCAGGTCTGAAACTGGGCGACCCTGGACAAACCTTATTCCCCTCCGTGGTAGACGAGACAGTGGCGGGTGCTAAGCTGCCTGAAGCACACTCCTCGCGCCCACCTTCTCTTTGCTGCCGGAAGGCCTCACATAAGAGGCCTGAGTGTACTCGTGACGGAAGCCGCCTGAGTGTACTCGTGTGAGGCCTGCTGCTCTCAGTTCCTTGCTGGGAGCTTCAGCAAGAGCACTCTGGAGCTCGCCGACAAAAGAATTGTGAGCCCCCCAGCCCCACCCCGGCCTCAAGCAAAAGTCCGGATTTCCCCCGTCAGTAACACCTCGGAGTGCCAGAGGAGCGAAGAAGCACGCGTTAAGGGAATGCTTCAACAGTGCTAGGGATTTATTTCACGAGACACTGTGCACTCACGTTCGTTGTAACAACTGTCAAAGGGCACTGTATGCCTTCCAACTCCTCTGTTGCGTTTGAGCCACAGGAAGTAAATGCATTCGTTTGATTAAGCTCCGTGAACGTGCAACGATGATGGCGAAGCGCTGCCCTGTTCGCTCGAAAGCTCTCGTTCGTACGGCCTTCCAACGGCCTCAGGGTACGCAGTTCTAAACAGCCTTACATTCCACGCTGGTGTGCCCCCAATTAGGAATTTGGGCTCTTCTGTGAGACACCAATGTGCGTCCCGAATGAAACCGGGGGGCTCCCCCAGGACGTCTGCGTACGGCAGTCGGTTGCCAGCTGTTTACTTCCAGCCGGAGAAAGAAAAAGAGGACAGCTTTCCCAGGCACAATTCTGGACGCTTGGGACCCTCCAGAGTCACCAAAGCCTAAACTTCGCACGGCCTGGGGAACGCTCTTCCACCTGTCCAGCAATCCCCACGTCAAAACCTTTCTCAGCAGAGGCAGGCACTCTCTCCCTTGTACTAGATAGCTCGGCAGAGCCTTCCGAGAAACATGCTGCGTCATTCAGCTTGAACGTGGGACGCGGAGGGGAGAGGACGCTTTCTCCCCGTTTGGAGGCGCCTTGCGCGTGGCTTCAAAGCTGCCTGAACAGCACCAGCGGCCCGACGTCTCTGCACGGCAGGATTGTCGTTGTGGGCCGAGGCTGCGTGTTCTCTCAAAGCGAAAACCGTGCTGGCAATACCTTTCTAGAAACTCCTCCCACGGCACCACATGTTCGGCTCCGGCCAAACGAAAGGTGACCTCAGGCCTCAAGGTAAGTTCCAGTGTTTCACGTCGGGGGAGTTGGGTGTGCAGTGGTTTCCATGAGGCCATACTCCACCACGGAGTGCCTTAACTCTGCGACGCTCCTGGGGGCACACAGGATAGGAGCTCGTTCGCCAATTTCGCAGGATGACTTCTCTCCGTGCCGGAACGGCGGCTCCTGGCTTCTGAGGAACCTTAGCCTAGACAGGCCCCTGGAGAAAGCTCTTCACATTCATAGCAAGGGCCACGTACTGCTCTCTGGCTTGCCTGGGTTGAGTGCCCCAGTCGTCAAAGAGCCTCGCGAAGGCAGTGCTGCGCAGACTCCCTCTGCCAGTCGCACGGCCTCCTTGACTGAAAGAGAACCGCAGTGCCAGAAGGCACCGTGCGGACGACTGGCTCCAGGAGGAGACTCGGGACAGCACTCTCACAGAAGCGAAAGCTAGGCTGTGGGCCCAGCCTGAGGACCAGCACGTTTTCCACACTTAACACAGCCAAGGCATGAGCCAGACGACAGCCTTGGTCACTGAGGCCTATCTAAGGTACTGCCATACTTACCCACTAGATCCCACGCAGAGGTCCCTGTGCCCAAAAGGGCCTCCATGCAAGGGCCCTGTTCCTCCCGTGTGTTTCCTTGAGGTAATCAGAAAGCACTGAGGATAACTACGTGAGCTCAGGTCTGAAACTGGGCGACCCTGGGCAAACCTTATTCCCCTCCGTGGTAGACGAGACAGTGGCGGGTGCTAAGCTGCCTGAAGCACACTCCTCGCGCCCACCTTCTCTTTGCTGCCGGAAGGCCTCACATAAGAGGCCTGAGTGTACTCGTGACGGAAGCCGCCTGAGTGTACTCGTGTGAGGCCTGCTGCTCTCAGTTCCTTGCTGGGAGCTTCAGCAAGAGCACTCTGGAGCTCGCCGACAAAAGAATTGTGAGCCCCCCAGCCCCACCCCGGCCTCAAGCAAAAGTCCGGATTTCCCCCGTCAGTAACACCTCGGAGTGCCAGAGGAGCGAAGAAGCACGCGTTAAGGGAATGCTTCAACAGTGCTAGGGATTTATTTCACGAGACACTGTGCACTCACGTTCGTTGTAACAACTGTCAAAGGGCACTGTATGCCTTCCAACTCCTCTGTTGCGTTTGAGCCACAGGAAGTAAATGCATTCGTTTGATTCAGCTCCGTGAACGTGCAACGATGATGGCGAAGCGCTGCCCTGTTCGCTCGAAAGCTCTCGTTCGTACGGCCTTCCAACGGCCTCAGGGTACGCAGTTCTAAACAGCCTTACATTCCACGCTGGTGTGCCCCCAATTAGGAATTTGGGCTCTTCTGTGAGACACCAATGTGCGTCCCGAATGAAACCGGGGGGGCTCCCCCAGGACGTCTGCGTACGGCAGTCGGTTGCCAGCTGTTTACTTCCAGCCGGAGAAAGAAAAAGAGGACAGCTTTCCCAGGCACAATTCTGGACGCTTGGGACCCTCCAGAGTCACCAAAGCCTAAACTTCGCACGGCCTGGGGAACGCTCTTCCACCTGTCCAGCAATCCCCACGTCAAAACCTTTCTCAGCAGAGGCAGGCACTCTCTCCCTTGTACTAGATAGCTCGGCAGAGCCTTCCGAGAAACATGCTGCGTCATTCAGCTTGAACGTGGGACGCGGAGGGGAGAGGACGCTTTCTCCCCGTTTGGAGGCGCCTTGCGCGTGGCTTCAAAGCTGCCTGAACAGCACCAGCGGCCCGACGTCTCTGCACGGCAGGATTGTCGTTGTGGGCCGAGGCTGCGTGTTCTCTCAAAGCGAAAACCGTGCTGGCAATACCTTTCTAGAAACTCCTCCCACGGCACCACATGTTCGGCTCCGGCCAAACGAAAGGTGACCTCAGGCCTCAAGGTAAGTTCCAGTGTTTCACGTCGGGGGAGTTGGGTGTGCAGTGGTTTCCATGAGGCCATACTCCACCACGGAGTGCCTTAACTCTGCGACGCTCCTGGGGGCACACAGGATAGGAGCTCGTTCGCCAATTTCGCAGGATGACTTCTCTCCGTGCCGGAACGGCGGCTCCTGGCTTCTGAGGAACCTTAGCCTAGACAGGCCCCTGGAGAAAGCTCTTCACATTCATAGCAAGGGCCACGTACTGCTCTCTGGCTTGCCTGGGTTGAGTGCCCCAGTCGTCAAAGAGCCTCGCGAAGGCAGTGCTGCGCAGACTCCCTCTGCCAGTCGCACGGCCTCCTTGACTGAAAGAGAACCGCAGTGCCAGAAGGCACCGTGCGGACGACTGGCTCCAGGAGGTGACTCGGGACAGCACTCTCACAGAAGCGAAAGCTAGGCTGTGGGCCCAGCCTGAGGACCAGCACGTTTTCCACACTTAACACAGCCAAGGCATGAGCCAGACGACAGCCTTGGTCACTGAGGCCTATCTAAGGTACTGCCATACTTACCCACTAGATCCCACGCAGAGGTCCCTGTGCCCAAAAGGGCCTCCATGCAAGGGCCCTGTTCCTCCCGTGTGTTTCCTTGAGGTAATCAGAAAGCACTGAGGATAACTACGTGAGCTCAGGTCTGAAACTGGGCGACCCTGGGCAAACCTTATTCCCCTCCGTGGTAGACGAGACAGTGGCGGGTGCTAAGCTGCCTGAAGCACACTCCTCGCGCCCACCTTCTCTTTGCTGCCGGAAGGCCTCACATAAGAGGCCTGAGTGTACTCGTGACGGAAGCCGCCTGAGTGTACTCGTGTGAGGCCTGCTGCTCTCAGTTCCTTGCTGGGAGCTTCAGCAAGAGCACTCTGGAGCTCGCCGACAAAAGAATTGTGAGCCCCCCAGCCCCACCCCGGCCTCAAGCAAAAGTCCGGATTTCCCCCGTCAGTAACACCTCGGAGTGCCAGAGGAGCGAAGAAGCACGCGTTAAGGGAATGCTTCAACAGTGCTAGGGATTTATTTCACGAGACACTGTGCACTCACGTTCGTTGTAACAACTGTCAAAGGGCACTGTATGCCTTCCAACTCCTCTGTTGCGTTTGAGCCACAGGAAGTAAATGCATTCGTTTGATTCAGCTCCGTGAACGTGCAACGATGATGGCGAAGCGCTGCCCTGTTCGCTCGAAAGCTCTCGTTCGTACGGCCTTCCAACGGCCTCAGGGTACGCAGTTCTAAACAGCCTTACATTCCACGCTGGTGTGCCCCCAATTAGGAATTTGGGCTCTTCTGTGAGACACCAATGTGCGTCCCGAATGAAACCGGGGGGCTCCCCCAGGACGTCTGCGTACGGCAGTCGGTTGCCAGCTGTTTACTTCCAGCCGGAGAAAGAAAAAGAGGACAGCTTTCCCAGGCACAATTCTGGACGCTTGGGACCCTCCAGAGTCACCAAAGCCTAAACTTCGCACGGCCTGGGGAACGCTCTTCCACCTGTCCAGCAATCCCCACGTCAAAACCTTTCTCAGCAGAGGCAGGCACTCTCTCCCTTGTACTAGATAGCTCGGCAGAGCCTTCCGAGAAACATGCTGCGTCATTCAGCTTGAACGTGGGACGCGGAGGGGAGAGGACGCTTTCTCCCCGTTTGGAGGCGCCTTGCGCGTGGCTTCAAAGCTGCCTGAACAGCACCAGCGGCCCGACGTCTCTGCACGGCAGGATTGTCGTTGTGGGCCGAGGCTGCGTGTTCTCTCAAAGCGAAAACCGTGCTGGCAATACCTTTCTAGAAACTCCTCCCACGGCACCACATGTTCGGCTCCGGCCAAACGAAAGGTGACCTCAGGCCTCAAGGTAAGTTCCAGTGTTTCACGTCGGGGGAGTTGGGTGTGCAGTGGTTTCCATGAGGCCATACTCCACCACGGAGTGCCTTAACTCTGCGACGCTCCTGGGGGCACACAGGATAGGAGCTCGTTCGCCAATTTCGCAGGATGACTTCTCTCCGTGCCGGAACGGCGGCTCCTGGCTTCTGAGGAACCTTAGCCTAGACAGGCCCCTGGAGAAAGCTCTTCACATTCATAGCAAGGGCCACGTACTGCTCTCTGGCTTGCCTGGGTTGAGTGCCCCAGTCGTCAAAGAGCCTCGCGAAGGCAGTGCTGCGCAGACTCCCTCTGCCAGTCGCACGGCCTCCTTGACTGAAAGAGAACCGCAGTGCCAGAAGGCACCGTGCGGACGACTGGCTCCAGGAGGAGACTCGGGACAGCACTCTCACAGAAGCGAAAGCTAGGCTGTGGGCCCAGCCTGAGGACCAGCACGTTTTCCACACTTAACACAGCCAAGGCATGAGCCAGACGACAGCCTTGGTCACTGAGGCCTATCTAAGGTACTGCCATACTTACCCACTAGATCCCACGCAGAGGTCCCTGTGCCCAAAAAGGCTTCCATGGAAGGGCCCTGTTCCTCCCGTGTGTTTCCTTGAGGTAATCAGAAAGCACTGAGGATAACTACGTGAGCTCAGGTCTGAAACTGGGCGACCCTGGACAAACCTTATTCCCCTCCGTGGTAGACGAGACAGTGGCGGGTGCTAAGCTGCCTGAAGCACACTCCTCGCGCCCACCTTCTCTTTGCTGCCGGAAGGCCTCACATAAGAGGCCTGAGTGTACTCGTGACGGAAGCCGCCTGAGTGTACTCGTGTGAGGCCTGCTGCTCTCAGTTCCTTGCTGGGAGCTTCAGCAAGAGCACTCTGGAGCTCGCCGACAAAAGAATTGTGAGCCCCCCAGCCCCACCCCGGCCTCAAGCAAAAGTCCGGATTTCCCCCGTCAGTAACACCTCGGAGTGCCAGAGGAGCGAAGAAGCACGCGTTAAGGGAATGCTTCAACAGTGCTAGGGATTTATTTCACGAGACACTGTGCACTCACGTTCGTTGTAACAACTGTCAAAGGGCACTGTATGCCTTCCAACTCCTCTGTTGCGTTTGAGCCACAGGAAGTAAATGCATTCGTTTGATTCAGCTCCGTGAACGTGCAACGATGATGGCGAAGCGCTGCCCTGTTCGCTCGAAAGCTCTCGTTCGTACGGCCTTCCAACGGCCTCAGGGTACGCAGTTCTAAACAGCCTTACATTCCACGCTGGTGTGCCCCCAATTAGGAATTTGGGCTCTTCTGTGAGACACCAATGTGCGTCCCGAATGAAACCGGGGGGCTCCCCCAGGACGTCTGCGTACGGCAGTCGGTTGCCAGCTGTTTACTTCCAGCCGGAGAAAGAAAAAGAGGACAGCTTTCCCAGGCACAATTCTGGACGCTTGGGACCCTCCAGAGTCACCAAAGCCTAAACTTCGCACGGCCTGGGGAACGCTCTTCCACCTGTCCAGCAATCCCCACGTCAAAACCTTTCTCAGCAGAGGCAGGCACTCTCTCCCTTGTACTAGATAGCTCGGCAGAGCCTTCCGAGAAACATGCTGCGTCATTCAGCTTGAACGTGGGACGCGGAGGGGAGAGGACGCTTTCTCCCCGTTTGGAGGCGCCTTGCGCGTGGCTTCAAAGCTGCCTGAACAGCACCAGCGGCCCGACGTCTCTGCACGGCAGGATTGTCGTTGTGGGCCGAGGCTGCGTGTTCTCTCAAAGCGAAAACCGTGCTGGCAATACCTTTCTAGAAACTCCTCCCACGGCACCACATGTTCGGCTCCGGCCAAACGAAAGGTGACCTCAGGCCTCAAGGTAAGTTCCAGTGTTTCACGTCGGGGGAGTTGGGTGTGCAGTGGTTTCCATGAGGCCATACTCCACCACGGAGTGCCTTAACTCTGCGACGCTCCTGGGGGCACACAGGATAGGAGCTCGTTCGCCAATTTCGCAGGATGACTTCTCTCCGTGCCGGAACGGCGGCTCCTGGCTTCTGAGGAACCTTAGCCTAGACAGGCCCCTGGAGAAAGCTCTTCACATTCATAGCAAGGGCCACGTACTGCTCTCTGGCTTGCCTGGGTTGAGTGCCCCAGTCGTCAAAGAGCCTCGCGAAGGCAGTGCTGCGCAGACTCCCTCTGCCAGTCGCACGGCCTCCTTGACTGAAAGAGAACCGCAGTGCCAGAAGGCACCGTGCGGACGACTGGCTCCAGGAGGAGACTCGGGACAGCACTCTCACAGAAGCGAAAGCTAGGCTGTGGGCCCAGCCTGAGGACCAGCACGTTTTCCACACTTAACACAGCCAAGGCATGAGCCAGACGACAGCCTTGGTCACTGAGGCCTATCTAAGGTACTGCCATACTTACCCACTAGATCCCACGCAGAGGTCCCTGTGCCCAAAAGGGCCTCCATGGAAGGGCCCTGTTCCTCCCGTGTGTTTCCTTGAGGTAATCAGAAAGCACTGAGGATAACTACGTGAGCTCAGCTTTGAAACTGGGCGACCCTGGGCAAACCTTATTCCCCTCCGTGGTAGACGAGACAGTGGCGGGTGCTAAGCTGCCTGAAGCACACTCCTCGCGCCCACCTTCTCTTTGCTGCCGGAAGGCCTCACATAAGAGGCCTGAGTGTACTCGTGACGGAAGCCGCCTGAGTGTACTCGTGTGAGGCCTGCTGCTCTCAGTTCCTTGCTGGGAGCTTCAGCAAGAGCACTCTGGAGCTCGCCGACAAAAGAATTGTGAGCCCCCCAGCCCCACCCCGGCCTCAAGCAAAAGTCCGGATTTCCCCCGTCAGTAACACCTCGGAGTGCCAGAGGAGCGAAGAAGCACGCGTTAAGGGAATGCTTCAACAGTGCTAGGGATTTATTTCACGAGACACTGTGCACTCACGTTCGTTGTAACAACTGTCAAAGGGCACTGTATGCCTTCCAACTCCTCTGTTGCGTTTGAGCCACAGGAAGTAAATGCATTCGTTTGATTCAGCTCCGTGAACGTGCAACGATGATGGCGAAGCGCTGCCCTGTTCGCTCGAAAGCTCTCGTTCGTACGGCCTTCCAACGGCCTCAGGGTACGCAGTTCTAAACAGCCTTACATTCCACGCTGGTGTGCCCCCAATTAGGAATTTGGGCTCTTCTGTGAGACACCAATGTGCGTCCCGAATGAAACCGGGGGGCTCCCCCAGGACGTCTGCGTACGGCAGTCGGTTGCCAGCTGTTTACTTCCAGCCGGAGAAAGAAAAAGAGGACAGCTTTCCCAGGCACAATTCTGGACGCTTGGGACCCTCCAGAGTCACCAAAGCCTAAACTTCGCACGGCCTGGGGAACGCTCTTCCACCTGTCCAGCAATCCCCACGTCAAAACCTTTCTCAGCAGAGGCAGGCACTCTCTCCCTTGTACTAGATAGCTCGGCAGAGCCTTCCGAGAAACATGCTGCGTCATTCAGCTTGAACGTGGGACGCGGAGGGGAGAGGACGCTTTCTCCCCGTTTGGAGGCGCCTTGCGCGTGGCTTCAAAGCTGCCTGAACAGCACCAGCGGCCCGACGTCTCTGCACGGCAGGATTGTCGTTGTGGGCCGAGGCTGCGTGTTCTCTCAAAGCGAAAACCGTGCTGGCAATACCTTTCTAGAAACTCCTCCCACGGCACCACATGTTCGGCTCCGGCCAAACGAAAGGTGACCTCAGGCCTCAAGGTAAGTTCCAGTGTTTCACGTCGGGGGAGTTGGGTGTGCAGTGGTTTCCATGAGGCCATACTCCACCACGGAGTGCCTTAACTCTGCGACGCTCCTGGGGGCACACAGGATAGGAGCTCGTTCGCCAATTTCGCAGGATGACTTCTCTCCGTGCTGGAACGGCGGCTCCTGGCTTCTGAGGAACCTTAGCCTAGACAGGCCCCTGGAGAAAGCTCTTCACATTCATAGCAAGGGCCACGTACTGCTCTCTGGCTTGCCTGGGTTGAGTGCCCCAGTCGTCAAAGAGCCTCGCGAAGGCAGTGCTGCGCAGACTCCCTCTGCCAGTCGCACGGCCTCCTTGACTGAAAGAGAACCGCAGTGCCAGAAGGCACCGTGCGGACGACTGGCTCCAGGAGGAGACTCGGGACAGCACTCTCACAGAAGCGAAAGCTAGGCTGTGGGCCCAGCCTGAGGACCAGCACGTTTTCCACACTTAACACAGCCAAGGCATGAGCCAGACGACAGCCTTGGTCACTGAGGCCTATCTAAGGTACTGCCATACTTACCCACTAGATCCCACGCAGAGGTCCCTGTGCCCAAAAAGGCCTCCATGGAAGGGCCCTGTTCCTCCCGTGTGTTTCCTTGAGGTAATCAGAAAGCACTGAGGATAACTACGTGAGCTCAGGTCTGAAACTGGGCGACCCTGGACAAACCTTATTCCCCTCCGTGGTAGACGAGACAGTGGCGGGTGCTAAGCTGCCTGAAGCACACTCCTCGCGCCCACCTTCTCTTTGCTGCCGGAAGGCCTCACATAAGAGGCCTGAGTGTACTCGTGACGGAAGCCGCCTGAGTGTACTCGTGTGAGGCCTGCTGCTCTCAGTTCCTTGCTGGGAGCTTCAGCAAGAGCACTCTGGAGCTCGCCGACAAAAGAATTGTGAGCCCCCCAGCCCCACCCCGGCCTCAAGCAAAAGTCCGGATTTCCCCCGTCAGTAACACCTCGGAGTGCCAGAGGAGCGAAGAAGCACGCGTTAAGGGAATGCTTCAACAGTGCTAGGGATTTATTTCACGAGACACTGTGCACTCACGTTCGTTGTAACAACTGTCAAAGGGCACTGTATGCCTTCCAACTCCTCTGTTGCGTTTGAGCCACAGGAAGTAAATGCATTCGTTTGATTAAGCTCCGTGAACGTGCAACGATGATGGCGAAGCGCTGCCCTGTTCGCTCGAAAGCTCTCGTTCGTACGGCCTTCCAACGGCCTCAGGGTACGCAGTTCTAAACAGCCTTACATTCCACGCTGGTGTGCCCCCAATTAGGAATTTGGGCTCTTCTGTGAGACACCAATGTGCGTCCCGAATGAAACCGGGGGGCTCCCCCAGGACGTCTGCGTACGGCAGTCGGTTGCCAGCTGTTTACTTCCAGCCGGAGAAAGAAAAAGAGGACAGCTTTCCCAGGCACAATGCTGGACCCTTGGGACCCTCCAGTGTCACCAAAGCCTAAACTTCGCACGGCCTGGGGAACGCTCTTCCACCTGTCCAGCAATCCCTACGTCAAAACCTTTCTCAGCAGAGGCAGGCACTCTCTCCCTTGTACTAGATAGCTCGGCAGAGCCTTCCGAGAAACATGCTGCGTCATTCAGCTTGAACGTGGGACGCGGAGGGGAGAGGACGCTTTCTCCCCGTTTGGAGGCGCCTTGCGCGTGGCTTCAAAGCTGCCTGAACAGCACCAGCGGCCCGACGTCTCTGCACGGCAGGACTGTCGTTGTGGGCCGAGGCTGCGTGTTCTCTCAAAGCGAAAACCGTGCTGGCAATACCTTTCTAGAAACTCCTCCCACGGCACCACATGTTCGGCTCCGGCCAAACGAAAGGTGACCTCAGGCCTCAAGGTAAGTTCCAGTGTTTCACGTCGGGGGAGTTGGGTGTGCAGTGGTTTCCATGAGGCCATACTCCACCACGGATTGCCTTAACTCTGCGACGCTCCTGGGGGCACACAGGATAGGAGCTCGTTCGCCAATTTCGCAGGATGACTTCTCTCCGTGCCGGAACGGCGGCTCCTGGCTTCTGAGGAACCTTAGCCTAGACAGGCCCCTGGAGAAAGCTCTTCACATTCATAGCAAGGGCCACGTACTGCTCTCTGGCTTGCCTGGGTTGAGCGCCCCAATCGTCAAAGAGCCTCGCGAAGGCAGTGCTGCGCAGACTCCCTCTGCCAGTCGCACGGCCTCCTTGACTGAAAGAGAACTGCAGTGCCAGAAGGCACCGTGCGGACGACTGGCTCCAGGAGGAGACTCGGGACAGCACTCTCACAGAAGCGAAAGCTAGGCTGTGGGCCCAGCCTGAGGACCAGCACGTTTTCCACACTTAACACAGCTAAGGCATGAGCCAGACGACAGCCTTGGTCACTGAGGCCTATCTAAGGTACTGCCATACTTACCCACTAGATCCCACGCAGAGGTCCCTGTGCCCAAAAGGGCCTCCATGGAAGGGCCCTGTTCCTCCCGTGTGTTTCCTTGAGGTAATCAGAAAGCACTGAGGATAACTACGTGAGCTCAGCTTTGAAACTGGGCGACCCTGGGCAAACCTTATTCCCCTCCGTGGTAGACGAGACAGTGGCGGGTGCTAAGCTGCCTGAAGCACACTCCTCGCGCCCACCTTCTCTTTGCTGCCGGAAGGCCTCACATAAGAGGCCTGAGTGTACTCGTGACGGAAGCCGCCTGAGTGTACTCGTGTGAGGCCTGCTGCTCTCAGTTCCTTGCTGGGAGCTTCAGCAAGAGCACTCTGGAGCTCGCCGACAAAAGAATTGTGAGCCCCCCAGCCCCACCCCGGCCTCAAGCAAAAGTCCGGATTTCCCCCGTCAGTAACACCTCGGAGTGCCATAGGAGCGAAGAAGCACGCGTTAAGGGAATGCTTCAACAGTGCTAGGGATTTATTTCACGAGACACTGTGCACTCACGTTCGTTGTAACAACTGTCAAAGGGCACTGTATGCCTTCCAACTCCTCTGTTGCGTTTGAGCCACAGGAAGTAAATGCATTCGTTTGATTAAGCTCCGTGAACGTGCAACGATGATGGCGAAGCGCTGCCCTGTTCGCTCGAAAGCTCTCGTTCGTACGGCCTTCCAACGGCCTCAGGGTACGCAGTTCTAAACAGCCTTACATTCCACGCTGGTGTGCCCCCAATTAGGAATTTGGGCTCTTCTGTGAGACACCAATATGCGTCCCGAATGAAACCGGGGGGCTCCCCCAGGACGTCTGCGTACGGCAGTCGGTTGCCAGCTGTTTACTTCCAGCCGGAGAAAGAAAAAGAGGACAGCTTTCCCAGGCACAATTCTGGACGCTTGGGACCCTCCAGAGTCACCAAAGCCTAAACTTCGCACGGCCTGGGGAACGCTCTTCCACCTGTCCAGCAATCCCCACGTCAAAACCTTTCTCAGCAGAGGCAGGCACTCTCTCCCTTGTACTAGATAGCTCGGCAGAGCCTTCCGAGAAACATGCTGCGTCATTCAGCTTGAACGTGGGACGCGGAGGGGAGAGGACGCTTTCTCCCCGTTTGGAGGCGCCTTGCGCGTGGCTTCAAAGCTGCCTGAACAGCACCAGCGGCCCGACGTCTCTGCACGGCAGGATTGTCGTTGTGGGCCGAGGCTGCGTGTTCTCTCAAAGCGAAAACCGTGCTGGCAATACCTTTCTAGAAACTCCTCCCACGGCACCACATGTTCGGCTCCGGCCAAACGAAAGGTGACCTCAGGCCTCAAGGTAAGTTCCAGTGTTTCACGTCGGGGGAGTTGGGTGTGCAGTGGTTTCCATGAGGCCATACTCCACCACGGATTGCCTTAACTCTGCGACGCTCCTGGGGGCACACAGGATAGGAGCTCGTTCGCCAATTTCGCAGGATGACTTCTCTCCGTGCCGGAACGGCGACTCCTGGTTTCTGAGGAACCTTAGCCTAGACAGGCCCCTGGAGAAAGCTCTTCACATTCATAGCAAGGACCACGTACTGCTCTCTGGCTTGCCTGGGTTGAGCGCCCCAGTCGTCAAAGAGCCTCGCGAAGGCAGTGCTGCGCAGACTCCCTTTGCCAGTCGCACGGCCTCCTTGACTGAAAGAGAACTGCAGTGCCAGAAGGCACCGTGCAGACGACTGGCTCCAGGAGGAGACTCGGGACAGCACTCTCACAGAAGCGAAAGCTAGGCTGTGGGCCCAGCCTGAGGACCAGCACGTTTTCCACACTTAACACAGCTAAGGCATGAGCCAGACGACAGCCTTGGGCACTGAGGCCTATCTAAGGTACTGCCATACTTACCCACTAGATCCCACGCAGAGGTCCCTGTGCCCAAAAGGGCCTCCATGGAAGGGCCCTGTTCCTCCCGTGTGTTTCCTTGAGGTAATCAGAAAGCACTGAGGATAACTACGTGAGCTCAGCTTTGAAACTGGGCGACCCTGGGCAAACCTTATTCCCCTCCGTGGTAGACGAGACAGTGGCGGGTGCTAAGCTGCCTGAAGCACACTCCTCGCGCCCACCTTCTCTTTGCTGCCGGAAGGCCTCACATAAGAGGCCTGAGTGTACTCGTGACGGAAGCCGCCTGAGTGTACTCGTGTGAGGCCTGCTGCTCTCAGTTCCTTGCTGGGAGCTTCAGCAAGAGCACTCTGGAGCTCGCCGACAAAAGAATTGTGAGCCCCCCAGCCCCACCCCGGCCTCAAGCAAAAGTCCGGATTTCCCCCGTCAGTAACACCTCGGAGTGCCAGAGGAGCGAAGAAGCACGCGTTAAGGGAATGCTTCAACAGTGCTAGGGATTTATTTCACGAGACACTGTGCACTCACGTTCGTTGTAACAACTGTCAAAGGGCACTGTATGCCTTCCAACTCCTCTGTTGCGTTTGAGCCACAGGAAGTAAATGCATTCGTTTGATTAAGCTCCGTGAACGTGCAACGATGATGGCGAAGCGCTGCCCTGTTCGCTCGAAAGCTCTCGTTCGTACGGCCTTCCAACGGCCTCAGGGTACGCAGTTCTAAACAGCCTTACATTCCACGCTGGTGTGCCCCCAATTAGGAATTTGGGCTCTTCTGTGAGACACCAATATGCGTCCCGAATGAAACCGGGGGGCTCCCCCAGGACGTCTGCGTACGGCAGTCGGTTGCCAGCTGTTTACTTCCAGCCGGAGAAAGAAAAAGAGGACAGCTTTCCCAGGCACAATTCTGGACCCTTGGGACCCTCCAGAGTCACCAAAGCCTAAACTTCGCACGGCCTGGGGAACGCTCTTCCACCTGTCCAGCAATCCCCACGTCAAAACCTTTCTCAGCAGAGGCAGGCACTCTCTCCCTTGTACTAGATAGCTCGGCAGAGCCTTCCGAGAAACATGCTGCGTCATTCAGCTTGAACGTGGGACGCGGAGGGGAGAGGACGCTTTCTCCCCGTTTGGAGGTGCCTTGCGCGTGGCTTCAAAGCTGCCTGAACAGCACCAGCGGCCCGACGTCTCTGCACGGCAGGATTGTCGTTGTGGGCCGAGGCTGCGTGTTCTCTCAAAGCGAAAACCGTGCTGGCAATACCTTTCTAGAAACTCCTCCCACGGCACCACATGTTCGGCTCCGGCCAAACGAAAGGTGACCTCAGGCCTCAAGGTAAGTTCCAGTGTTTCACGTCGGGGGAGTTGGGTGTGCAGTGGTTTCCATGAGGCCATACTCCACCACGGATTGCCTTAACTCTGCGACGCTCCTGGGGACACACAGGATAGGAGCTCGTTCGCCAATTTCGCAGGATGACTTCTCTCCGTGCCGGAACGCCGGCTCCTGGCTTCTGAGGAAACTTAGCCTAAACAGGCCCCTGGAGAAAGCTCTTCACATTCAGAGCCAGGGCAACGTACTGCTCTCTGGCGTGCCTGGGTTGAGTGCCCCAGTCGTCAAAGGGCCTCGCGAAAGCAGTGCTGCGCAGACTCCCTTTGCCAGTCGAACGGCCTCCTTGACTGAAAGAGAACTGCAGTGCCAGAAGGCACCGTGCGGACGACTGGCTCCAGGAGGAGACTCGGGACAGCACTCTCACAGAAGCGAAAGCTAGGCTGTGGGCCCAGCCTGAGGACCAGCACGTTTTGCACACTTAACACAACTAAGGCATGAGCCAGACGACAGCCTTGGTCACTGAGGCCTATCAAAGTACTGCCATACTTACCCACTAGATCCCACGCAGAGGTCCCTGTGCCCAAAAGGGCCTCCATGGAAGGGCCCTGTTCCTCCCGTGTGTTTCCTTGAGGTAATCAGAAAGCACTGAGGATAACTACGTGAGCTCAGCTCTGAAACTGGGCGACCCTGGGCAAACCTTAGTCCCCTCCGTGGTAGACGAGACAGTGGCGGGTGCTAAGCTGCCTGAAGCACACTCCTCGCGCCCACCTTCTCTTTGCTGCCGGAAGGCCTCACATAAGAGGCCTGAGTGTACTCGTGACGGAAGCCGCCTGAGTGTACTCGTGTGAGGCCTGCTGCTCTCAGTTCCTTGCTGGGAGCTTCAGCAAGAGCACTCTGGAGCTCGCCGACAAAAGAATTGTGAGCCCCCCAGCCCCACCCCGGCCTCAAGCAAAAGTCCGGATTTCCCCCGTCAGTAACACCTCGGAGTGCCAGAGGAGCGAAGAAGCACGCGTTAAGGGAATGCTTCAACAGTGCTAGGGATTTATTTCACGAGACACTGTGCATTCACGTTCGTTGTAACAACTGTCAAAGGGCACTGTATGCCTTCCAACTCCTCTGTTGCGTTTGAGCCACAGGAAGTAAATGCATTCGTTTGATTCAGCTCCGTGAACGTGCAACGATGATGGCGAAGCGCTGCCCTGTTCGCTCGAAAGCTCTCGTTCGTACGGCCTTCCAACGGCCTCAGGGTACGCAGTTCTAAACAGCCTTACATTCCACGCTGGTGTGCCCCCAATTAGGAATTTGGGCTCTTCTGTGAGACACCAATGTGCGTCCCGAATGAAACCGGGGGGCTCCCACAGGACGTCTGCGTACGGCAGTCGGTTGCCAGCTGTTTACTTCCAGCCGGAGAAAGAAAAAGAGGACAGCTTTCCCAGGCACAATGCTGGACCCTTGGGACCCTCCAGAGTCACCAAAGCCTAAACTTCGCACGGCCTGGGGAACGCTCTTCCACCTGTCCAGCAATCCCCACGTCAAAACCTTTCTCAGCAGAGGCAGGCACTCTCTCCCTTGTACTAGATAGCTCGGCAGAGCCTTCCGAGAAACATGCTGCGTCATTCAGCTTGAACGTGGGACGCGGAGGGGAGAGGACGCTTTCTCCCCGTTTGGAGGCGCCTTGCGCGTGGCTTCAAAGCTGCCTGAACAGCACCAGCGGCCCGACGTCTCTGCACGGCAGGATTGTCGTTGTGGGCCGAGGCTGCGTGTTCTCTCAAAGCGAAAACCGTGCTGGCAATACCTTTCTAGAAACTCCTCCCACGGCACCACATGTTCGGCTCCGGCCAAACGAAAGGTGACCTCAGGCCTCAAGGTAAGTTCCAGTGTTTCACGTCGGGGGAGTTGGGTGTGCAGTGGTTTCCATGAGGCCATACTCCACCACGGAGTGCCTTAACTCTGCGACGCTCCTGGGGGCACACAGGATAGGAGCTCGTTCGCCAATTTCGCAGGATGACTTCTCTCCGTGCCGGAACGGCGGCTCCTGGCTTCTGAGGAACCTTAGCCTAGACAGGCCCCTGGAGAAAGCTCTTCACATTCATAGCAAGGGCCACGTACTGCTCTCTGGCTTGCCTGGGTTGAGTGCCCCAGTCGTCAAAGAGCCTCGCGAAGGCAGTGCTGCGCAGACTCCCTCTGCCAGTCGCACGGCCTCCTTGACTGAAAGAGAACTGCAGTGCCAGAAGGCACCGTGCGGACGACTGGCTCCAGGAGGAGACTCGGGACAGCACTCTCACAGAAGCGAAAGCTAGGCTGTGGGCCCAGCCTGAGGACCAGCACGTTTTCCACACTTAACACAGCTAAGGCATGAGCCAGACGACAGCCTTGGTCACTGAGGCCTATCTAAGGTACTGCCATACTTACCCACTAGATCCCACGCAGAGGTCCCTGTGCCCAAAAGGGCCTCCATGGAAGGGCCCTGTTCCTCCCGTGTGTTTCCTTGAGGTAATCAGAAAGCACTGAGGATAACTACGTGAGCTCAGCTCTGAAACTGGGCGACCCTGGGCAAACCTTATTCCCCTCCGTGGTAGACGAGACAGTGGCGGGTGCTAAGCTGCCTGAAGCACACTCCTCGCGCCCACCTTCTCTTTGCTGCCGGAAGGCCTCACATAAGAGGCCTGAGTGTACTCGTGACGGAAGCCGTCTGAGTGTACTCGTGTGAGGCCTGCTGCTCTCAGTTCCTTGCTGGGAGCTTCAGCAAGAGCACTCTGGAGCTCGCCGACAAAAGAATTGTGAGCCCCCCAGCCCCACCCCGGCCTCAAGCAAAAGTCCGGATTTCCCCCGTCAGTAACACCTGGGAGTGCCATAGGAGCGAAGAAGCACGCGTTAAGGGAATGCTTCAACAGTGCTAGGGATTTATTTCACGAGACACTGTGCACTCACGTTCGTTGTAACAACTGTCAAAGGGCACTGTATGCCTTCCAACTCCTCTGTTGCGTTTGAGCCACAGGAAGTAAATGCATTCGTTTGATTCAGCTCCGTGAACGTGCAAAGATGATGGCGAAGCGCTGCCCTGTTCGCTTGAAAGCTCTCGTTCGTACGGCCTTCCAACGGCCTCAGGGTACGCAGTTCTAAACAGCCTTACATTCCACGCTGGTGTGCCCCCAATTAGGAATTTGGGCTCTTCTGTGAGACACCAATGTGCGTCCCGAATGAAACCGGGGGGCTCCCCCAGGACGTCTGCGTACGGCAGTCGGTTGCCAGCTGTTTACTTCCAGCCGGAGAAAGAAAAAGAGGACAGCTTTCCCAGGCACAATTCTGGACCCTTGGGACCCTCCAGAGTCACCAAAGCCTAAACTTCGCACGGCCTGGGGAACGCTCTTCCACCTGTCCAGCAATCCCCACGTCAAAACCTTTCTCAGCAGAGGCAGGCACTCTCTCCCTTGTACTAGATAGCTCGGCAGAGCCTTCCGAGAAACATGCTGCGTCATTCAGCTTGAACGTGGGACGCGGAGGGGAGAGGACGCTTTCTCCCCGTTTGGAGGCGCCTTGCGCGTGGCTTCAAAGCTGCCTGAACAGCACCAGCGGCCCGACGTCTCTGCACGGCAGGACTGTCGTTGTGGGCCGAGGCTGCGTGTTCTCTCAAAGCGAAAACCGTGCTGGCAATACCTTTCTAGAAACTCCTCCCACGGCACCACATGTTCGGCTCCGGCCAAACGAAAGGTGACCTCAGGCCTCAAGGTAAGTTCCAGTGTTTCACGTCGGGGGAGTTGGGTGTGCAGTGGTTTCCATGAGGCCATACTCCACCACGGAGTGCCTCACCTCTGCGACGCTCCTGGGGGCACACAGGATAGGAGCTCGTTCGCCAATTTCGCAGGATGACTTCTCTCCGTGCCGGAACGGCGGCTCCTGGCTTCTGAGGAACCTTAGCCTAAACAGGCCCCTGGAGAAAGCTCTTCACATTCATAGCAAGGGCCACGTACTGCTCTCTGGCTTGCCTGGGTTGAGCGCCCCAGTCGTCAAAGAGCCTCGCGAAGGCAGTGCTGCGCAGACTCCCTTTGCCAGTCACACGGCCTCCTTGACTGAAAGAGAACTGCAGTGCCAGAAGGCACCGTGCGGACGACTGGCTCCAGGAGGAGACTTGGGACAGCACTCTCACAGAAGCGAAAGCTAGGCTGTGGGCCCAGCCTGAGGACCAGCACGTTTTGCACACTTAACACAGCTAAGGCATGAGCCAGACGACAGCCTTGGGCACTGAGGCCTATCTAAGGTACTGCCATACTTACCCACTAGATCCCACGCAGAGGTCCCTGTGCCCAAAAGGGCCTCCATGGAAGGGCCCTGTTCCTCCCGTGTGTTTCCTTGAGGTAATCAGAAAGCACTGAGGATAACTACGTGAGCTCAGCTTTGAAACTGGGCGACCCTGGGCAAACCTTATTCCCCTCCGTGGTAGACGAGACAGTGGCGGGTGCTAAGCTGCCTGAAGCACACTCCTCGCGCCCACCTTCTCTTTGCTGCCGGAAGGCCTCACATAAGAGGCCTGAGTGTACTCGTGACGGAAGCCGTCTGAGTGTACTCGTGTGAGGCCTGCTGCTCTCAGTTCCTTGCTGGGAGCTTCAGCAAGAGCACTCTGGAGCTCGCCGACAAAAGAATTGTGAGCCCCCCAGCCCCACCCCGGCCTCAAGCAAAAGTCCGGATTTCCCCCGTCAGTAACACCTCGGAGTGCCAGAGGAGCGAAGAAGCACGCGTTAAGGGAATGCTTCAACAGTGCTAGGGATTTATTTCACGAGACACTGTGCACTCACGTTCGTTGTAACAACTGTCAAAGGGCACTGTATGCCTTCCAACTCCTCTGTTGCGTTTGAGCCACAGGAAGTAAATGCATTCGTTTGATTCAGCTCCGTGAACGTGCAACGATGATGGCGAAGCGCTGCCCTGTTCGCTCGAAAGCTCTCGTTCGTACGGCCTTCCAACGGCCTCAGGGTACGCAGTTCTAAACAGCCTTACATTCCACGCTGGTGTGCCCCCAATTAGGAATTTGGGCTCTTCTGTGAGACACCAATGTGCGTCCCGAATGAAACCGGGGGGCTCCCCCAGGACGTCTGCGTACGGCAGTCGGTTGCCAGCTGTTTACTTCCAGCCGGAGAAAGAAAAAGAGGACAGCTTTCCCAGGCACAATTCTGGACGCTTGGGACCCTCCAGAGTCACCAAAGCCTAAACTTCGCACGGCCTGGGGAACGCTCTTCCACCTGTCCAGCAATCCCCACGTCAAAACCTTTCTCAGCAGAGGCAGGCACTCTCTCCCTTGTACTAGATAGCTCGGCAGAGCCTTCCGAGAAACATGCTGCGTCATTCAGCTTGAACGTGGGACGCGGAGGGGAGAGGACGCTTTCTCCCCGTTTGGAGGCGCCTTGCGCGTGGCTTCAAAGCTGCCTGAACAGCACCAGCGGCCCGACGTCTCTGCACGGCAGGACTGTCGTTGTGGGCCGAGGCTGCGTGTTCTCTCAAAGCGAAAACCGTGCTGGCAATACCTTTCTAGAAACTCCTCCCACGGCACCACATGTTCGGCTCCGGCCAAACGAAAGGTGACCTCAGGCCTCAAGGTAAGTTCCAGTGTTTCACGTCGGGGGAGTTGGGTGTGCAGTGGTTTCCATGAGGCCATACTCCACCACGGAGTGCCTTAACTCTGCGACGCTCCTGGGGGCACACAGGATAGGAGCTCGTTCGCCAATTTCGCAGGATGACTTCTCTCCGTGCCGGAACGGCGGCTCCTGGCTTCTGAGGAACCTTAGCCTAGACAGGCCCCTGGAGAAAGCTCTTCACATTCATAGCAAGGGCCACGTACTGCTCTCTGGCTTGCCTGGGTTGAGTGCCCCAGTCGTCAAAGAGCCTCGCGAAGGCAGTGCTGCGCAGACTCCCTCTGCCAGTCGCACGGCCTCCTTGACTGAAAGAGAACTGCAGTGCCAGAAGGCACCGTGCGGACGACTGGCTCCAGGAGGAGACTCGGGACAGCACTCTCACAGAAGCGAAAGCTAGGCTGTGGGCCCAGCCTGAGGACCAGCACGTTTTCCACACTTAACACAGCCAAGGCATGAGCCAGACGACAGCCTTGGTCACTGAGGCCTATCTAAGGTACTGCCATACTTACCCACTAGATCCCACGCAGAGGTCCCTGTGCCCAAAAGGGCCTCCATGGAAGGGCCCTGTTCCTCCCGTGTGTTTCCTTGAGGTAATCAGAAAGCACTGAGGATAACTACGTGAGCTCAGGTCTGAAACTGGGCGACCCTGGGCAAACCTTATTCCCCTCCGTGGTAGACGAGACAGTGGCGGGTGCTAAGCTGCCTGAAGCACACTCCTCGCGCCCACCTTCTCTTTGCTGCCGGAAGGCCTCACATAAGAGGCCTGAGTGTACTCGTGACGGAAGCCGCCTGAGTGTACTCGTGTGAGGCCTGCTGCTCTCAGTTCCTTGCTGGGAGCTTCAGCAAGAGCACTCTGGAGCTCGCCGACAAAAGAATTGTGAGCCCCCCAGCCCCACCCCGGCCTCAAGCAAAAGTCCGGATTTCCCCCGTCAGTAACACCTCGGAGTGCCAGAGGAGCGAAGAAGCACGCGTTAAGGGAATGCTTCAACAGTGCTAGGGATTTATTTCACGAGACACTGTGCACTCACGTTCGTTGTAACAACTGTCAAAGGGCACTGTATGCCTTCCAACTCCTCTGTTGCGTTTGAGCCACAGGAAGTAAATGCATTCGTTTGATTCAGCTCCGTGAACGTGCAACGATGATGGCGAAGCGCTGCCCTGTTCGCTCGAAAGCTCTCGTTCGTACGGCCTTCCAACGGCCTCAGGGTACGCAGTTCTAAACAGCCTTACATTCCACGCTGGTGTGCCCCCAATTAGGAATTTGGGCTCTTCTGTGAGACACCAATGTGCGTCCCGAATGAAACCGGGGGGCTCCCCCAGGACGTCTGCGTACGGCAGTCGGTTGCCAGCTGTTTACTTCCAGCCGGAGAAAGAAAAAGAGGACAGCTTTCCCAGGCACAATTCTGGACGCTTGGGACCCTCCAGAGTCACCAAAGCCTAAACTTCGCACGGCCTGGGGAACGCTCTTCCACCTGTCCAGCAATCCCCACGTCAAAACCTTTCTCAGCAGAGGCAGGCACTCTCTCCCTTGTACTAGATAGCTCGGCAGAGCCTTCCGAGAAACATGCTGCGTCATTCAGCTTGAACGTGGGACGCGGAGGGGAGAGGACGCTTTCTCCCCGTTTGGAGGCGCCTTGCGCGTGGCTTCAAAGCTGCCTGAACAGCACCAGCGGCCCGACGTCTCTGCACGGCAGGACTGTCGTTGTGGGCCGAGGCTGCGTGTTCTCTCAAAGCGAAAACCGTGCTGGCAATACCTTTCTAGAAACTCCTCCCACGGCACCACATGTTCGGCTCCGGCCAAACGAAAGGTGACCTCAGGCCTCAAGGTAAGTTCCAGTGTTTCACGTCGGGGGAGTTGGGTGTGCAGTGGTTTCCATGAGGCCATACTCCACCACGGAGTGCCTTAACTCTGCGACGCTCCTGGGGGCACACAGGATAGGAGCTCGTTCGCCAATTTCGCAGGATGACTTCTCTCCGTGCCGGAACGGCGGCTCCTGGCTTCTGAGGAACCTTAGCCTAGACAGGCCCCTGGAGAAAGCTCTTCACATTCATAGCAAGGGCCACGTACTGCTCTCTGGCTTGCCTGGGTTGAGTGCCCCAGTCGTCAAAGAGCCTCGCGAAGGCAGTGCTGCGCAGACTCCCTCTGCCAGTCGCACGGCCTCCTTGACTGAAAGAGAACTGCAGTGCCAGAAGGCACCGTGCGGACGACTGGCTCCAGGAGGAGACTCGGGACAGCACTCTCACAGAAGCGAAAGCTAGGCTGTGGGCCCAGCCTGAGGACCAGCACGTTTTCCACACTTAACACAGCCAAGGCATGAGCCAGACGACAGCCTTGGTCACTGAGGCCTATCTAAGGTACTGCCATACTTACCCACTAGATCCCACGCAGAGGTCCCTGTGCCCAAAAGGGCCTCCATGGAAGGGCCCTGTTCCTCCCGTGTGTTTCCTTGAGGTAATCAGAAAGCACTGAGGATAACTACGTGAGCTCAGCTCTGAAACTGGGCGACCCTGGGCAAACCTTATTCCCCTCCGTGGTAGACGAGACAGTGGCGGGTGCTAAGCTGCCTGAAGCACACTCCTCGCGCCCACCTTCTCTTTGCTGCCGGAAGGCCTCACATAAGAGGCCTGAGTGTACTCGTGACGGAAGCCGCCTGAGTGTACTCGTGTGAGGCCTGCTGCTCTCAGTTCCTTGCTGGGAGCTTCAGCAAGAGCACTCTGGAGCTCGCCGACAAAAGAATTGTGAGCCCCCCAGCCCCACCCCGGCCTCAAGCAAAAGTCCGGATTTCCCCCGTCAGTAACACCTCGGAGTGCCATAGGAGCGAAGAAGCACGCGTTAAGGGAATGCTTCAACAGTGCTAGGGATTTATTTCACGAGACACTGTGCACTCACGTTCGTTGTAACAACTGTCAAAGGGCACTGTATGCCTTCCAACTCCTCTGTTGCGTTAGAGCCACAGGAAGTAAATGCATTCGTTTGATTCAGCTCCGTGAACGTGCAACGATGATGGCGAAGCGCTGCCCTGTTCGCTCGAAAGCTCTCGTTCGTACGGCCTTCCAACGGCCTCAGGGTACGCAGTTCTAAACAGCCTTACATTCCACGCTGGTGTGCCCCCAATTAGGAATTTGGGCTCTTCTGTGAGACACCAATGTGCGTCCCGAATGAAACCGGGGGGCTCCCCCAGGACGTCTGCGTACGGCAGTCGGTTGCCAGCTGTTTACTTCCAGCCGGAGAAAGAAAAAGAGGACAGCTTTCCCAGGCACAATTCTGGACGCTTGGGACCCTCCAGAGTCACCAAAGCCTAAACTTCGCACGGCCTGGGGAACGCTCTTCCACCTGTCCAGCAATCCCCACGTCAAAACCTTTCTCAGCAGAGGCAGGCACTCTCTCCCTTGTACTAGATAGCTCGGCAGAGCCTTCCGAGAAACATGCTGCGTCATTCAGCTTGAACGTGGGACGCGGAGGGGAGAGGACGCTTTCTCCCCGTTTGGAGGCGCCTTGCGCGTGGCTTCAAAGCTGCCTGAACAGCACCAGCGGCCCGACGTCTCTGCACGGCAGGACTGTCGTTGTGGGCCGAGGCTGCGTGTTCTCTCAAAGCGAAAACCGTGCTGGCAATACCTTTCTAGAAACTCCTCCCACGGCACCACATGTTCGGCTCCGGCCAAACGAAAGGTGACCTCAGGCCTCAAGGTAAGTTCCAGTGTTTCACGTCGGGGGAGTTGGGTGTGCAGTGGTTTCCATGAGGCCATACTCCACCACGGAGTGCCTTAACTCTGCGACGCTCCTGGGGGCACACAGGATAGGAGCTCGTTCGCCAATTTCGCAGGATGACTTCTCTCCGTGCCGGAACGGCGGCTCCTGGCTTCTGAGGAACCTTAGCCTAGACAGGCCCCTGGAGAAAGCTCTTCACATTCATAGCAAGGGCCACGTACTGCTCTCTGGCTTGCCTGGGTTGAGTGCCCCAGTCGTCAAAGAGCCTCGCGAAGGCAGTGCTGCGCAGACTCCCTCTGCCAGTCGCACGGCCTCCTTGACTGAAAGAGAACTGCAGTGCCAGAAGGCACCGTGCGGACGACTGGCTCCAGGAGGAGACTCGGGACAGCACTCTCACAGAAGCGAAAGCTAGGCTGTGGGCCCAGCCTGAGGACCAGCACGTTTTCCACACTTAACACAGCCAAGGCATGAGCCAGACGACAGCCTTGGTCACTGAGGCCTATCTAAGGTACTGCCATACTTACCCACTAGATCCCACGCAGAGGTCCCTGTGCCCAAAAGGGCCTCCATGGAAGGGCCCTGTTCCTCCCGTGTGTTTCCTTGAGGTAATCAGAAAGCACTGAGGATAACTACGTGAGCTCAGCTCTGAAACTGGGCGACCCTGGGCAAACCTTATTCCCCTCCGTGGTAGACGAGACAGTGGCGGGTGCTAAGCTGCCTGAAGCACACTCCTCGCGCCCACCTTCTCTTTGCTGCCGGAAGGCCTCACATAAGAGGCCTGAGTGTACTCGTGACGGAAGCCGCCTGAGTGTACTCGTGTGAGGCCTGCTGCTCTCAGTTCCTTGCTGGGAGCTTCAGCAAGAGCACTCTGGAGCTCGCCGACAAAAGAATTGTGAGCCCCCCAGCCCCACCCCGGCCTCAAGCAAAAGTCCGGATTTCCCCCGTCAGTAACACCTCGGAGTGCCATAGGAGCGAAGAAGCACGCGTTAAGGGAATGCTTCAACAGTGCTAGGGATTTATTTCACGAGACACTGTGCACTCACGTTCGTTGTAACAACTGTCAAAGGGCACTGTATGCCTTCCAACTCCTCTGTTGCGTTTGAGCCACAGGAAGTAAATGCATTCGTTTGATTCAGCTCCGTGAACGTGCAACGATGATGGCGAAGCGCTGCCCTGTTCGCTCGAAAGCTCTCGTTCGTACGGCCTTCCAACGGCCTCAGGGTACGCAGTTCTAAACAGCCTTACATTCCACGCTGGTGTGCCCCCAATTAGGAATTTGGGCTCTTCTGTGAGACACCAATGTGCGTCCCGAATGAAACCGGGGGGCTCCCCCAGGACGTCTGCGTACGGCAGTCGGTTGCCAGCTGTTTACTTCCAGCCGGAGAAAGAAAAAGAGGACAGCTTTCCCAGGCACAATTCTGGACGCTTGGGACCCTCCAGAGTCACCAAAGCCTAAACTTCGCACGGCCTGGGGAACGCTCTTCCACCTGTCCAGCAATCCCCACGTCAAAACCTTTCTCAGCAGAGGCAGGCACTCTCTCCCTTGTACTAGATAGCTCGGCAGAGCCTTCCGAGAAACATGCTGCGTCATTCAGCTTGAACGTGGGACGCGGAGGGGAGAGGACGCTTTCTCCCCGTTTGGAGGCGCCTTGCGCGTGGCTTCAAAGCTGCCTGAACAGCACCAGCGGCCCGACGTCTCTGCACGGCAGGACTGTCGTTGTGGGCCGAGGCTGCGTGTTCTCTCAAAGCGAAAACCGTGCTGGCAATACCTTTCTAGAAACTCCTCCCACGGCACCACATGTTCGGCTCCGGCCAAACGAAAGGTGACCTCAGGCCTCAAGGTAAGTTCCAGTGTTTCACGTCGGGGGAGTTGGGTGTGCAGTGGTTTCCATGAGGCCATACTCCACCACGGAGTGCCTTAACTCTGCGACGCTCCTGGGGGCACACAGGATAGGAGCTCGTTCGCCAATTTCGCAGGATGACTTCTCTCCGTGCCGGAGCGGCGGCTCCTGGCTTCTGAGGAACCTTAGCCTAGACAGGCCCCTGGAGAAAGCTCTTCACATTCATAGCAAGGGCCACGTACTGCTCTCTGGCTTGCCTGGGTTGAGTGCCCCAGTCGTCAAAGAGCCTCGCGAAGGCAGTGCTGCGCAGACTCCCTCTGCCAGTCGCACGGCCTCCTTGACTGAAAGAGAACTGCAGTGCCAGAAGGCACCGTGCGGACGACTGGCTCCAGGAGGAGACTCGGGACAGCACTCTCACAGAAGCGAAAGCTAGGCTGTGGGCCCAGCCTGAGGACCAGCACGTTTTCCACACTTAACACAGCCAAGGCATGAGCCAGACGACAGCCTTGGTCACTGAGGCCTATCTAAGGTACTGCCATACTTACCCACTAGATCCCACGCAGAGGTCCCTGTGCCCAAAAGGGCCTCCATGGAAGGGCCCTGTTCCTCCCGTGTGTTTCCTTGAGGTAATCAGAAAGCACTGAGGATAACTACGTGAGCTCAGCTCTGAAACTGGGCGACCCTGGGCAAACCTTATTCCCCTCCGTGGTAGACGAGACAGTGGCGGGTGCTAAGCTGCCTGAAGCACACTCCTCGCGCCCACCTTCTCTTTGCTGCCGGAAGGCCTCACATAAGAGGCCTGAGTGTACTCGTGACGGAAGCCGCCTGAGTGTACTCGTGTGAGGCCTGCTGCTCTCAGTTCCTTGCTGGGAGCTTCAGCAAGAGCACTCTGGAGCTCGCCGACAAAAGAATTGTGAGCCCCCCAGCCCCACCCCGGCCTCAAGCAAAAGTCCGGATTTCCCCCGTCAGTAACACCTCGGAGTGCCATAGGAGCGAAGAAGCACGCGTTAAGGGAATGCTTCAACAGTGCTAGGGATTTATTTCACGAGACACTGTGCACTCACGTTCGTTGTAACAACTGTCAAAGGGCACTGTATGCCTTCCAACTCCTCTGTTGCGTTAGAGCCACAGGAAGTAAATGCATTCGTTTGATTCAGCTCCGTGAACGTGCAACGATGATGGCGAAGCGCTGCCCTGTTCGCTCGAAAGCTCTCGTCCGTACGGCCTTCCAACGGCCTCAGGGTACGCAGTTCTAAACAGCCTTACATTCCACGCTGGTGTGCCCCCAATTAGGAATTTGGGCTCTTCTGTGAGACACCAATGTGCGTCCCGAATGAAACCGGGGGGCTCCCCCAGGACGTCTGCGTACGGCAGTCGGTTGCCAGCTGTTTACTTCCAGCCGGAGAAAGAAAAAGAGGACAGCTTTCCCAGGCACAATTCTGGACGCTTGGGACCCTCCAGAGTCACCAAAGCCTAAACTTCGCACGGCCTGGGGAACGCTCTTCCACCTGTCCAGCAATCCCCACGTCAAAACCTTTCTCAGCAGAGGCAGGCACTCTCTCCCTTGTACTAGATAGCTCGGCAGAGCCTTCCGAGAAACATGCTGCGTCATTCAGCTTGAACGTGGGACGCGGAGGGGAGAGGACGCTTTCTCCCCGTTTGGAGGCGCCTTGCGCGTGGCTTCAAAGCTGCCTGAACAGCACCAGCGGCCCGACGTCTCTGCACGGCAGGACTGTCGTTGTGGGCCGAGGCTGCGTGTTCTCTCAAAGCGAAAACCGTGCTGGCAATACCTTTCTAGAAACTCCTCCCACGGCACCACATGTTCGGCTCCGGCCAAACGAAAGGTGACCTCAGGCCTCAAGGTAAGTTCCAGTGTTTCACGTCGGGGGAGTTGGGTGTGCAGTGGTTTCCATGAGGCCATACTCCACCACGGAGTGCCTTAACTCTGCGACGCTCCTGGGGGCACACAGGATAGGAGCTCGTTCGCCAATTTCGCAGGATGACTTCTCTCCGTGCCGGAACGGCGGCTCCTGGCTTCTGAGGAACCTTAGCCTAGACAGGCCCCTGGAGAAAGCTCTTCACATTCATAGCAAGGGCCACGTACTGCTCTCTGGCTTGCCTGGGTTGAGTGCCCCAGTCGTCAAAGAGCCTCGCGAAGGCAGTGCTGCGCAGACTCCCTCTGCCAGTCGCACGGCCTCCTTGACTGAAAGAGAACTGCAGTGCCAGAAGGCACCGTGCGGACGACTGGCTCCAGGAGGAGACTCGGGACAGCACTCTCACAGAAGCGAAAGCTAGGCTGTGGGCCCAGCCTGAGGACCAGCACGTTTTCCACACTTAACACAGCCAAGGCATGAGCCAGACGACAGCCTTGGTCACTGAGGCCTATCTAAGGTACTGCCATACTTACCCACTAGATCCCACGCAGAGGTCCCTGTGCCCAAAAGGGCCTCCATGGAAGGGCCCTGTTCCTCCCGTGTGTTTCCTTGAGGTAATCAGAAAGCACTGAGGATAACTACGTGAGCTCAGCTCTGAAACTGGGCGACCCTGGGCAAACCTTATTCCCCTCCGTGGTAGACGAGACAGTGGCGGGTGCTAAGCTGCCTGAAGCACACTCCTCGCGCCCACCTTCTCTTTGCTGCCGGAAGGCCTCACATAAGAGGCCTGAGTGTACTCGTGACGGAAGCCGCCTGAGTGTACTCGTGTGAGGCCTGCTGCTCTCAGTTCCTTGCTGGGAGCTTCAGCAAGAGCACTCTGGAGCTCGCCGACAAAAGAATTGTGAGCCCCCCAGCCCCACCCCGGCCTCAAGCAAAAGTCCGGATTTCCCCCGTCAGTAACACCTCGGAGTGCCATAGGAGCGAAGAAGCACGCGTTAAGGGAATGCTTCAACAGTGCTAGGGATTTATTTCACGAGACACTGTGCACTCACGTTCGTTGTAACAACTGTCAAAGGGCACTGTATGCCTTCCAACTCCTCTGTTGCGTTTGAGCCACAGGAAGTAAATGCATTCGTTTGATTCAGCTCCGTGAACGTGCAACGATGATGGCGAAGCGCTGCCCTGTTCGCTCGAAAGCTCTCGTCCGTACGGCCTTCCAACGGCCTCAGGGTACGCAGTTCTAAACAGCCTTACATTCCACGCTGGTGTGCCCCCAATTAGGAATTTGGGCTCTTCTGTGAGACACCAATGTGCGTCCCGAATGAAACCGGGGGGCTCCCCCAGGACGTCTGCGTACGGCAGTCGGTTGCCAGCTGTTTACTTCCAGCCGGAGAAAGAAAAAGAGGACAGCTTTCCCAGGCACAATTCTGGACGCTTGGGACCCTCCAGAGTCACCAAAGCCTAAACTTCGCACGGCCTGGGGAACGCTCTTCCACCTGTCCAGCAATCCCCACGTCAAAACCTTTCTCAGCAGAGGCAGGCACTCTCTCCCTTGTACTAGATAGCTCGGCAGAGCCTTCCGAGAAACATGCTGCGTCATTCAGCTTGAACGTGGGACGCGGAGGGGAGAGGACGCTTTCTCCCCGTTTGGAGGCGCCTTGCGCGTGGCTTCAAAGCTGCCTGAACAGCACCAGCGGCCCGACGTCTCTGCACGGCAGGACTGTCGTTGTGGGCCGAGGCTGCGTGTTCTCTCAAAGCGAAAACCGTGCTGGCAATACCTTTCTAGAAACTCCTCCCACGGCACCACATGTTCGGCTCCGGCCAAACGAAAGGTGACCTCAGGCCTCAAGGTAAGTTCCAGTGTTTCACGTCGGGGGAGTTGGGTGTGCAGTGGTTTCCATGAGGCCATACTCCACCACGGAGTGCCTTAACTCTGCGACGCTCCTGGGGGCACACAGGATAGGAGCTCGTTCGCCAATTTCGCAGGATGACTTCTCTCCGTGCCGGAACGGCGGCTCCTGGCTTCTGAGGAACCTTAGCCTAGACAGGCCCCTGGAGAAAGCTCTTCACATTCATAGCAAGGGCCACGTACTGCTCTCTGGCTTGCCTGGGTTGAGTGCCCCAGTCGTCAAAGAGCCTCGCGAAGGCAGTGCTGCGCAGACTCCCTCTGCCAGTCGCACGGCCTCCTTGACTGAAAGAGAACTGCAGTGCCAGAAGGCACCGTGCGGACGACTGGCTCCAGGAGGAGACTCGGGACAGCACTCTCACAGAAGCGAAAGCTAGGCTGTGGGCCCAGCCTGAGGACCAGCACGTTTTCCACACTTAACACAGCCAAGGCATGAGCCAGACGACAGCCTTGGTCACTGAGGCCTATCTAAGGTACTGCCATACTTACCCACTAGATCCCACGCAGAGGTCCCTGTGCCCAAAAGGGCCTCCATGGAAGGGCCCTGTTCCTCCCGTGTGTTTCCTTGAGGTAATCAGAAAGCACTGAGGATAACTACGTGAGCTCAGCTCTGAAACTGGGCGACCCTGGGCAAACCTTATTCCCCTCCGTGGTAGACGAGACAGTGGCGGGTGCTAAGCTGCCTGAAGCACACTCCTCGCGCCCACCTTCTCTTTGCTGCCGGAAGGCCTCACATAAGAGGCCTGAGTGTACTCGTGACGGAAGCCGCCTGAGTGTACTCGTGTGAGGCCTGCTGCTCTCAGTTCCTTGCTGGGAGCTTCAGCAAGAGCACTCTGGAGCTCGCCGACAAAAGAATTGTGAGCCCCCCAGCCCCACCCCGGCCTCAAGCAAAAGTCCGGATTTCCCCCGTCAGTAACACCTCGGAGTGCCATAGGAGCGAAGAAGCACGCGTTAAGGGAATGCTTCAACAGTGCTAGGGATTTATTTCACGAGACACTGTGCACTCACGTTCGTTGTAACAACTGTCAAAGGGCACTGTATGCCTTCCAACTCCTCTGTTGCGTTTGAGCCACAGGAAGTAAATGCATTCGTTTGATTCAGCTCCGTGAACGTGCAACGATGATGGCGAAGCGCTGCCCTGTTCGCTCGAAAGCTCTCGTTCGTACGGCCTTCCAACGGCCTCAGGGTACGCAGTTCTAAACAGCCTTACATTCCACGCTGGTGTGCCCCCAATTAGGAATTTGGGCTCTTCTGTGAGACACCAATGTGCGTCCCGAATGAAACCGGGGGGCTCCCCCAGGACGTCTGCGTACGGCAGTCGGTTGCCAGCTGTTTACTTCCAGCCGGAGAAAGAAAAAGAGGACAGCTTTCCCAGGCACAATTCTGGACCCTTGGGACCCTCCAGAGTCACCAAAGCCTAAACTTCGCACGGCCTGGGGAACGCTCTTCCACCTGTCCAGCAATCCCCACGTCAAAACCTTTCTCAGCAGAGGCAGGCACTCTCTCCCTTGTACTAGATAGCTCGGCAGAGCCTTCCGAGAAACATGCTGCGTCATTCAGCTTGAACGTGGGACGCGGAGGGGAGAGGACGCTTTCTCCCCGTTTGGAGGCGCCTTGCGCGTGGCTTCAAAGCTGCCTGAACAGCACCAGCGGCCCGACGTCTCTGCACGGCAGGATTGTCGTTGTGGGCCGAGGCTGCGTGTTCTCTCAAAGCGAAAACCGTGCTGGCAATACCTTTCTAGAAACTCCTCCCACGGCACCACATGTTCGGCTCCGGCCAAACGAAAGGTGACCTCAGGCCTCAAGGTAAGTTCCAGTGTTTCACGTCGGGGGAGTTGGGTGTGCAGTGGTTTCCATGAGGCCATACTCCACCACGGAGTGCCTTAACTCTGCGACGCTCCTGGGGGCACACAGGATAGGAGCTCGTTCGCCAATTTCGCAGGATGACTTCTCTCCGTGCCGGAACGGCGGCTCCTGGCTTCTGAGGAACCTTAGCCTAGACAGGCCCCTGGAGAAAGCTCTTCACATTCATAGCAAGGGCCACGTACTGCTCTCTGGCTTGCCTGGGTTGAGTGCCCCAGTCGTCAAAGAGCCTCGCGAAGGCAGTGCTGCGCAGACTCCCTCTGCCAGTCGCACGGCCTCCTTGACTGAAAGAGAACTGCAGTGCCAGAAGGCACCGTGCGGACGACTGGCTCCAGGAGGAGACTCGGGACAGCACTCTCACAGAAGCGAAAGCTAGGCTGTGGGCCCAGCCTGAGGACCAGCACGTTTTCCACACTTAACACAGCCAAGGCATGAGCCAGACGACAGCCTTGGTCACTGAGGCCTATCTAAGGTACTGCCATACTTACCCACTAGATCCCACGCAGAGGTCCCTGTGCCCAAAAGGGCCTCCATGGAAGGGCCCTGTTCCTCCCGTGTGTTTCCTTGAGGTAATCAGAAAGCACTGAGGATAACTACGTGAGCTCAGCTCTGAAACTGGGCGACCCTGGGCAAACCTTATTCCCCTCCGTGGTAGACGAGACAGTGGCGGGTGCTAAGCTGCCTGAAGCACACTCCTCGCGCCCACCTTCTCTTTGCTGCCGGAAGGCCTCACATAAGAGGCCTGAGTGTACTCGTGACGGAAGCCGCCTGAGTGTACTCGTGTGAGGCCTGCTGCTCTCAGTTCCTTGCTGGGACCTTCAGCAAGAGCACTCTGGAGCTCGCCGACAAAAGAATTGTGAGCCCCCCAGCCCCACCCCGGCCTCAAGCAAAAGTCCGGATTTCCCCCGTCAGTAACACCTCGGAGTGCCATAGGAGCGAAGAAGCACGCGTTAAGGGAATGCTTCAACAGTGCTAGGGATTTATTTCACGAGACACTGTGCACTCACGTTCGTTGTAACAACTGTCAAAGGGCACTGTATGCCTTCCAACTCCTCTGTTGCGTTTGAGCCACAGGAAGTAAATGCATTCGTTTGATTCAGCTCCGTGAACGTGCAACGATGATGGCGAAGCGCTGCCCTGTTCGCTCGAAAGCTCTCGTTCGTACGGCCTTCCAACGGCCTCAGGGTACGCAGTTCTAAACAGCCTTACATTCCACGCTGGTGTGCCCCCAATTAGGAATTTGGGCTCTTCTGTGAGACACCAATGTGCGTCCCGAATGAAACCGGGGGGCTCCCCCAGGACGTCTGCGTACGGCAGTCGGTTGCCAGCTGTTTACTTCCAGCCGGAGAAAGAAAAAGAGGACAGCTTTCCCAGGCACAATTCTGGACCCTTGGGACCCTCCAGAGTCACCAAAGCCTAAACTTCGCACGGCCTGGGGAACGCTCTTCCACCTGTCCAGCAATCCCCACGTCAAAACCTTTCTCAGCAGAGGCAGGCACTCTCTCCCTTGTACTAGATAGCTCGGCAGAGCCTTCCGAGAAACATGCTGCGTCATTCAGCTTGAACGTGGGACGCGGAGGGGAGAGGACGCTTTCTCCCCGTTTGGAGGCGCCTTGCGCGTGGCTTCAAAGCTGCCTGAACAGCACCAGCGGCCCGACGTCTCTGCACGGCAGGATTGTCGTTGTGGGCCGAGGCTGCGTGTTCTCTCAAAGCGAAAACCGTGCTGGCAATACCTTTCTAGAAACTCCTCCCACGGCACCACATGTTCGGCTCCGGCCAAACGAAAGGTGACCTCAGGCCTCAAGGTAAGTTCCAGTGTTTCACGTCGGGGGAGTTGGGTGTGCAGTGGTTTCCATGAGGCCATACTCCACCACGGAGTGCCTTAACTCTGCGACGCTCCTGGGGGCACACAGGATAGGAGCTCGTTCGCCAATTTCGCAGGATGACTTCTCTCCGTGCCGGAACGGCGGCTCCTGGCTTCTGAGGAACCTTAGCCTAGACAGGCCCCTGGAGAAAGCTCTTCACATTCATAGCAAGGGCCACGTACTGCTCTCTGGCTTGCCTGGGTTGAGTGCCCCAGTCGTCAAAGAGCCTCGCGAAGGCAGTGCTGCGCAGACTCCCTCTGCCAGTCGCACGGCCTCCTTGACTGAAAGAGAACTGCAGTGCCAGAAGGCACCGTGCGGACGACTGGCTCCAGGAGGAGACTCGGGACAGCACTCTCACAGAAGCGAAAGCTAGGCTGTGGGCCCAGCCTGAGGACCAGCACGTTTTCCACACTTAACACAGCCAAGGCATGAGCCAGACGACAGCCTTGGTCACTGAGGCCTATCTAAGGTACTGCCATACTTACCCACTAGATCCCACGCAGAGGTCCCTGTGCCCAAAAGGGCCTCCATGGAAGGGCCCTGTTCCTCCCGTGTGTTTCCTTGAGGTAATCAGAAAGCACTGAGGATAACTACGTGAGCTCAGCTCTGAAACTGGGCGACCCTGGGCAAACCTTATTCCCCTCCGTGGTAGACGAGACAGTGGCGGGTGCTAAGCTGCCTGAAGCACACTCCTCGCGCCCACCTTCTCTTTGCTGCCGGAAGGCCTCACATAAGAGGCCTGAGTGTACTCGTGACGGAAGCCGCCTGAGTGTACTCGTGTGAGGCCTGCTGCTCTCAGTTCCTTGCTGGGACCTTCAGCAAGAGCACTCTGGAGCTCGCCGACAAAAGAATTGTGAGCCCCCCAGCCCCACCCCGGCCTCAAGCAAAAGTCCGGATTTCCCCCGTCAGTAACACCTCGGAGTGCCATAGGAGCGAAGAAGCACGCGTTAAGGGAATGCTTCAACAGTGCTAGGGATTTATTTCACGAGACACTGTGCACTCACGTTCGTTGTAACAACTGTCAAAGGGCACTGTATGCCTTCCAACTCCTCTGTTGCGTTTGAGCCACAGGAAGTAAATGCATTCGTTTGATTCAGCTCCGTGAACGTGCAACGATGATGGCGAAGCGCTGCCCTGTTCGCTCGAAAGCTCTCGTTCGTACGGCCTTCCAACGGCCTCAGGGTACGCAGTTCTAAACAGCCTTACATTCCACGCTGGTGTGCCCCCAATTAGGAATTTGGGCTCTTCTGTGAGACACCAATGTGCGTCCCGAATGAAACCGGGGGGCTCCCCCAGGACGTCTGCGTACGGCAGTCGGTTGCCAGCTGTTTACTTCCAGCCGGAGAAAGAAAAAGAGGACAGCTTTCCCAGGCACAATTCTGGACCCTTGGGACCCTCCAGAGTCACCAAAGCCTAAACTTCGCACGGCCTGGGGAACGCTCTTCCACCTGTCCAGCAATCCCCACGTCAAAACCTTTCTCAGCAGAGGCAGGCACTCTCTCCCTTGTACTAGATAGCTCGGCAGAGCCTTCCGAGAAACATGCTGCGTCATTCAGCTTGAACGTGGGACGCGGAGGGGAGAGGACGCTTTCTCCCCGTTTGGAGGCGCCTTGCGCGTGGCTTCAAAGCTGCCTGAACAGCACCAGCGGCCCGACGTCTCTGCACGGCAGGATTGTCGTTGTGGGCCGAGGCTGCGTGTTCTCTCAAAGCGAAAACCGTGCTGGCAATACCTTTCTAGAAACTCCTCCCACGGCACCACATGTTCGGCTCCGGCCAAACGAAAGGTGACCTCAGGCCTCAAGGTAAGTTCCAGTGTTTCACGTCGGGGGAGTTGGGTGTGCAGTGGTTTCCATGAGGCCATACTCCACCACGGAGTGCCTTAACTCTGCGACGCTCCTGGGGGCACACAGGATAGGAGCTCGTTCGCCAATTTCGCAGGATGACTTCTCTCCGTGCCGGAACGGCGGCTCCTGGCTTCTGAGGAACCTTAGCCTAGACAGGCCCCTGGAGAAAGCTCTTCACATTCATAGCAAGGGCCACGTACTGCTCTCTGGCTTGCCTGGGTTGAGTGCCCCAGTCGTCAAAGAGCCTCGCGAAGGCAGTGCTGCGCAGACTCCCTCTGCCAGTCGCACGGCCTCCTTGACTGAAAGAGAACTGCAGTGCCAGAAGGCACCGTGCGGACGACTGGCTCCAGGAGGTGACTCGGGACAGCACTCTCACAGAAGCGAAAGCTAGGCTGTGGGCCCAGCCTGAGGACCAGCACGTTTTCCACACTTAACACAGCCAAGGCATGAGCCAGACGACAGCCTTGGTCACTGAGGCCTATCTAAGGTACTGCCATACTTACCCACTAGATCCCACGCAGAGGTCCCTGTGCCCAAAAGGGCCTCCATGGAAGGGCCCTGTTCCTCCCGTGTGTTTCCTTGAGGTAATCAGAAAGCACTGAGGATAACTACGTGAGCTCAGGTCTGAAACTGGGCGACCCTGGGCAAACCTTATTCCCCTCCGTGGTAGACGAGACAGTGGCGGGTGCTAAGCTGCCTGAAGCACACTCCTCGCGCCCACCTTCTCTTTGCTGCCGGAAGGCCTCACATAAGAGGCCTGAGTGTACTCGTGACGGAAGCCGCCTGAGTGTACTCGTGTGAGGCCTGCTGCTCTCAGTTCCTTGCTGGGAGCTTCAGCAAGAGCACTCTGGAGCTCGCCGACAAAAGAATTGTGAGCCCCCCAGCCCCACCCCGGCCTCAAGCAAAAGTCCGGATTTCCCCCGTCAGTAACACCTCGGAGTGCCATAGGAGCGAAGAAGCACGCGTTAAGGGAATGCTTCAACAGTGCTAGGGATTTATTTCACGAGACACTGTGCACTCACGTTCGTTGTAACAACTGTCAAAGGGCACTGTATGCCTTCCAACTCCTCTGTTGCGTTTGAGCCACAGGAAGTAAATGCATTCGTTTGATTCAGCTCCGTGAACGTGCAACGATGATGGCGAAGCGCTGCCCTGTTCGCTCGAAAGCTCTCGTTCGTACGGCCTTCCAACGGCCTCAGGGTACGCAGTTCTAAACAGCCTTACATTCCACGCTGGTGTGCCCCCAATTAGGAATTTGGGCTCTTCTGTGAGACACCAATGTGCGTCCCGAATGAAACCGGGGGGCTCCCCCAGGACGTCTGCGTACGGCAGTCGGTTGCCAGCTGTTTACTTCCAGCCGGAGAAAGAAAAAGAGGACAGCTTTCCCAGGCACAATTCTGGACGCTTGGGACCCTCCAGAGTCACCAAAGCCTAAACTTCGCACGGCCTGGGGAACGCTCTTCCACCTGTCCAGCAATCCCCACGTCAAAACCTTTCTCAGCAGAGGCAGGCACTCTCTCCCTTGTACTAGATAGCTCGGCAGAGCCTTCCGAGAAACATGCTGCGTCATTCAGCTTGAACGTGGGACGCGGAGGGGAGAGGACGCTTTCTCCCCGTTTGGAGGCGCCTTGCGCGTGGCTTCAAAGCTGCCTGAACAGCACCAGCGGCCCGACGTCTCTGCACGGCAGGACTGTCGTTGTGGGCCGAGGCTGCGTGTTCTCTCAAAGCGAAAACCGTGCTGGCAATACCTTTCTAGAAACTCCTCCCACGGCACCACATGTTCGGCTCCGGCCAAACGAAAGGTGACCTCAGGCCTCAAGGTAAGTTCCAGTGTTTCACGTCGGGGGAGTTGGGTGTGCAGTGGTTTCCATGAGGCCATACTCCACCACGGAGTGCCTTAACTCTGCGACGCTCCTGGGGGCACACAGGATAGGAGCTCGTTCGCCAATTTCGCAGGATGACTTCTCTCCGTGCCGGAGCGGCGGCTCCTGGCTTCTGAGGAACCTTAGCCTAGACAGGCCCCTGGAGAAAGCTCTTCACATTCATAGCAAGGGCCACGTACTGCTCTCTGGCTTGCCTGGGTTGAGTGCCCCAGTCGTCAAAGAGCCTCGCGAAGGCAGTGCTGCGCAGACTCCCTCTGCCAGTCGCACGGCCTCCTTGACTGAAAGAGAACTGCAGTGCCAGAAGGCACCGTGCGGACGACTGGCTCCAGGAGGAGACTCGGGACAGCACTCTCACAGAAGCGAAAGCTAGGCTGTGGGCCCAGCCTGAGGACCAGCACGTTTTCCACACTTAACACAGCCAAGGCATGAGCCAGACGACAGCCTTGGTCACTGAGGCCTATCTAAGGTACTGCCATACTTACCCACTAGATCCCACGCAGAGGTCCCTGTGCCCAAAAGGGCCTCCATGGAAGGGCCCTGTTCCTCCCGTGTGTTTCCTTGAGGTAATCAGAAAGCACTGAGGATAACTACGTGAGCTCAGGTCTGAAACTGGGCGACCCTGGGCAAACCTTATTCCCCTCCGTGGTAGACGAGACAGTGGCGGGTGCTAAGCTGCCTGAAGCACACTCCTCGCGCCCACCTTCTCTTTGCTGCCGGAAGGCCTCACATAAGAGGCCTGAGTGTACTCGTGACGGAAGCCGCCTGAGTGTACTCGTGTGAGGCCTGCTGCTCTCAGTTCCTTGCTGGGAGCTTCAGCAAGAGCACTCTGGAGCTCGCCGACAAAAGAATTGTGAGCCCCCCAGCCCCACCCCGGCCTCAAGCAAAAGTCCGGATTTCCCCCGTCAGTAACACCTCGGAGTGCCATAGGAGCGAAGAAGCACGCGTTAAGGGAATGCTTCAACAGTGCTAGGGATTTATTTCACGAGACACTGTGCACTCACGTTCGTTGTAACAACTGTCAAAGGGCACTGTATGCCTTCCAACTCCTCTGTTGCGTTAGAGCCACAGGAAGTAAATGCATTCGTTTGATTCAGCTCCGTGAACGTGCAACGATGATGGCGAAGCGCTGCCCTGTTCGCTCGAAAGCTCTCGTTCGTACGGCCTTCCAACGGCCTCAGGGTACGCAGTTCTAAACAGCCTTACATTCCACGCTGGTGTGCCCCCAATTAGGAATTTGGGCTCTTCTGTGAGACACCAATGTGCGTCCCGAATGAAACCGGGGGGCTCCCCCAGGACGTCTGCGTACGGCAGTCGGTTGCCAGCTGTTTACTTCCAGCCGGAGAAAGAAAAAGAGGACAGCTTTCCCAGGCACAATTCTGGACGCTTGGGACCCTCCAGAGTCACCAAAGCCTAAACTTCGCACGGCCTGGGGAACGCTCTTCCACCTGTCCAGCAATCCCCACGTCAAAACCTTTCTCAGCAGAGGCAGGCACTCTCTCCCTTGTACTAGATAGCTCGGCAGAGCCTTCCGAGAAACATGCTGCGTCATTCAGCTTGAACGTGGGACGCGGAGGGGAGAGGACGCTTTCTCCCCGTTTGGAGGCGCCTTGCGCGTGGCTTCAAAGCTGCCTGAACAGCACCAGCGGCCCGACGTCTCTGCACGGCAGGACTGTCGTTGTGGGCCGAGGCTGCGTGTTCTCTCAAAGCGAAAACCGTGCTGGCAATACCTTTCTAGAAACTCCTCCCACGGCACCACATGTTCGGCTCCGGCCAAACGAAAGGTGACCTCAGGCCTCAAGGTAAGTTCCAGTGTTTCACGTCGGGGGAGTTGGGTGTGCAGTGGTTTCCATGAGGCCATACTCCACCACGGAGTGCCTTAACTCTGCGACGCTCCTGGGGGCACACAGGATAGGAGCTCGTTCGCCAATTTCGCAGGATGACTTCTCTCCGTGCCGGAGCGGCGGCTCCTGGCTTCTGAGGAACCTTAGCCTAGACAGGCCCCTGGAGAAAGCTCTTCACATTCATAGCAAGGGCCACGTACTGCTCTCTGGCTTGCCTGGGTTGAGTGCCCCAGTCGTCAAAGAGCCTCGCGAAGGCAGTGCTGCGCAGACTCCCTCTGCCAGTCGCACGGCCTCCTTGACTGAAAGAGAACTGCAGTGCCAGAAGGCACCGTGCGGACGACTGGCTCCAGGAGGAGACTCGGGACAGCACTCTCACAGAAGCGAAAGCTAGGCTGTGGGCCCAGCCTGAGGACCAGCACGTTTTCCACACTTAACACAGCCAAGGCATGAGCCAGACGACAGCCTTGGTCACTGAGGCCTATCTAAGGTACTGCCATACTTACCCACTAGATCCCACGCAGAGGTCCCTGTGCCCAAAAGGGCCTCCATGGAAGGGCCCTGTTCCTCCCGTGTGTTTCCTTGAGGTAATCAGAAAGCACTGAGGATAACTACGTGAGCTCAGGTCTGAAACTGGGCGACCCTGGGCAAACCTTATTCCCCTCCGTGGTAGACGAGACAGTGGCGGGTGCTAAGCTGCCTGAAGCACACTCCTCGCGCCCACCTTCTCTTTGCTGCCGGAAGGCCTCACATAAGAGGCCTGAGTGTACTCGTGACGGAAGCCGCCTGAGTGTACTCGTGTGAGGCCTGCTGCTCTCAGTTCCTTGCTGGGAGCTTCAGCAAGAGCACTCTGGAGCTCGCCGACAAAAGAATTGTGAGCCCCACAGCCCCACCCCGGCCTCAAGCAAAAGTCCGGATTTCCCCCGTCAGTAACACCTCGGAGTGCCATAGGAGCGAAGAAGCACGCGTTAAGGGAATGCTTCAACAGTGCTAGGGATTTATTTCACGAGACACTGTGCACTCACGTTCGTTGTAACAACTGTCAAAGGGCACTGTATGCCTTCCAACTCCTCTGTTGCGTTTGAGCCACAGGAAGTAAATGCATTCGTTTGATTCAGCTCCGTGAACGTGCAACGATGATGGCGAAGCGCTGCCCTGTTCGCTCGAAAGCTCTCGTTCGTACGGCCTTCCAACGGCCTCAGGGTACGCAGTTCTAAACAGCCTTACATTCCACGCTGGTGTGCCCCCAATTAGGAATTTGGGCTCTTCTGTGAGACACCAATGTGCGTCCCGAATGAAACCGGGGGGCTCCCCCAGGACGTCTGCGTACGGCAGTCGGTTGCCAGCTGTTTACTTCCAGCCGGAGAAAGAAAAAGAGGACAGCTTTCCCAGGCACAATTCTGGACCCTTGGGACCCTCCAGAGTCACCAAAGCCTAAACTTCGCACGGCCTGGGGAACGCTCTTCCACCTGTCCAGCAATCCCCACGTCAAAACCTTTCTCAGCAGAGGCAGGCACTCTCTCCCTTGTACTAGATAGCTCGGCAGAGCCTTCCGAGAAACATGCTGCGTCATTCAGCTTGAACGTGGGACGCGGAGGGGAGAGGACGCTTTCTCCCCGTTTGGAGGCGCCTTGCGCGTGGCTTCAAAGCTGCCTGAACAGCACCAGCGGCCCGACGTCTCTGCACGGCAGGATTGTCGTTGTGGGCCGAGGCTGCGTGTTCTCTCAAAGCGAAAACCGTGCTGGCAATACCTTTCTAGAAACTCCTCCCACGGCACCACATGTTCGGCTCCGGCCAAACGAAAGGTGACCTCAGGCCTCAAGGTAAGTTCCAGTGTTTCACGTCGGGGGAGTTGGGTGTGCAGTGGTTTCCATGAGGCCATACTCCACCACGGAGTGCCTTAACTCTGCGACGCTCCTGGGGGCACACAGGATAGGAGCTCGTTCGCCAATTTCGCAGGATGACTTCTCTCCGTGCCGGAACGGCGGCTCCTGGCTTCTGAGGAACCTTAGCCTAGACAGGCCCCTGGAGAAAGCTCTTCACATTCATAGCAAGGGCCACGTACTGCTCTCTGGCTTGCCTGGGTTGAGTGCCCCAGTCGTCAAAGAGCCTCGCGAAGGCAGTGCTGCGCAGACTCCCTCTGCCAGTCGCACGGCCTCCTTGACTGAAAGAGAACTGCAGTGCCAGAAGGCACCGTGCGGACGACTGGCTCCAGGAGGAGACTCGGGACAGCACTCTCACAGAAGCGAAAGCTAGGCTGTGGGCCCAGCCTGAGGACCAGCACGTTTTCCACACTTAACACAGCCAAGGCATGAGCCAGACGACAGCCTTGGTCACTGAGGCCTATCTAAGGTACTGCCATACTTACCCACTAGATCCCACGCAGAGGTCCCTGTGCCCAAAAGGGCCTCCATGGAAGGGCCCTGTTCCTCCCGTGTGTTTCCTTGAGGTAATCAGAAAGCACTGAGGATAACTACGTGAGCTCAGCTCTGAAACTGGGCGACCCTGGGCAAACCTTATTCCCCTCCGTGGTAGACGAGACAGTGGCGGGTGCTAAGCTGCCTGAAGCACACTCCTCGCGCCCACCTTCTCTTTGCTGCCGGAAGGCCTCACATAAGAGGCCTGAGTGTACTCGTGACGGAAGCCGCCTGAGTGTACTCGTGTGAGGCCTGCTGCTCTCAGTTCCTTGCTGGGAGCTTCAGCAAGAGCACTCTGGAGCTCGCCGACAAAAGAATTGTGAGCCCCCCAGCCCCACCCCGGCCTCAAGCAAAAGTCCGGATTTCCCCCGTCAGTAACACCTCGGAGTGCCATAGGAGCGAAGAAGCACGCGTTAAGGGAATGCTTCAACAGTGCTAGGGATTTATTTCACGAGACACTGTGCACTCACGTTCGTTGTAACAACTGTCAAAGGGCACTGTATGCCTTCCAACTCCTCTGTTGCGTTTGAGCCACAGGAAGTAAATGCATTCGTTTGATTCAGCTCCGTGAACGTGCAACGATGATGGCGAAGCGCTGCCCTGTTCGCTCGAAAGCTCTCGTTCGTACGGCCTTCCAACGGCCTCAGGGTACGCAGTTCTAAACAGCCTTACATTCCACGCTGGTGTGCCCCCAATTAGGAATTTGGGCTCTTCTGTGAGACACCAATGTGCGTCCCGAATGAAACCGGGGGGCTCCCCCAGGACGTCTGCGTACGGCAGTCGGTTGCCAGCTGTTTACTTCCAGCCGGAGAAAGAAAAAGAGGACAGCTTTCCCAGGCACAATTCTGGACGCTTGGGACCCTCCAGAGTCACCAAAGCCTAAACTTCGCACGGCCTGGGGAACGCTCTTCCACCTGTCCAGCAATCCCCACGTCAAAACCTTTCTCAGCAGAGGCAGGCACTCTCTCCCTTGTACTAGATAGCTCGGCAGAGCCTTCCGAGAAACATGCTGCGTCATTCAGCTTGAACGTGGGACGCGGAGGGGAGAGGACGCTTTCTCCCCGTTTGGAGGCGCCTTGCGCGTGGCTTCAAAGCTGCCTGAACAGCACCAGCGGCCCGACGTCTCTGCACGGCAGGATTGTCGTTGTGGGCCGAGGCTGCGTGTTCTCTCAAAGCGAAAACCGTGCTGGCAATACCTTTCTAGAAACTCCTCCCACGGCACCACATGTTCGGCTCCGGCCAAACGAAAGGTGACCTCAGGCCTCAAGGTAAGTTCCAGTGTTTCACGTCGGGGGAGTTGGGTGTGCAGTGGTTTCCATGAGGCCATACTCCACCACGGAGTGCCTTAACTCTGCGACGCTCCTGGGGGCACACAGGATAGGAGCTCGTTCGCCAATTTCGCAGGATGACTTCTCTCCGTGCCGGAACGGCGGCTCCTGGCTTCTGAGGAACCTTAGCCTAGACAGGCCCCTGGAGAAAGCTCTTCACATTCATAGCAAGGGCCACGTACTGCTCTCTGGCTTGCCTGGGTTGAGTGCCCCAGTCGTCAAAGAGCCTCGCGAAGGCAGTGCTGCGCAGACTCCCTCTGCCAGTCGCACGGCCTCCTTGACTGAAAGAGAACTGCAGTGCCAGAAGGCACCGTGCGGACGACTGGCTCCAGGAGGAGACTCGGGACAGCACTCTCACAGAAGCGAAAGCTAGGCTGTGGGCCCAGCCTGAGGACCAGCACGTTTTCCACACTTAACACAGCCAAGGCATGAGCCAGACGACAGCCTTGGTCACTGAGGCCTATCTAAGGTACTGCCATACTTACCCACTAGATCCCACGCAGAGGTCCCTGTGCCCAAAAGGGCCTCCATGGAAGGGCCCTGTTCCTCCCGTGTGTTTCCTTGAGGTAATCAGAAAGCACTGAGGATAACTACGTGAGCTCAGCTCTGAAACTGGGCGACCCTGGGCAAACCTTATTCCCCTCCGTGGTAGACGAGACAGTGGCGGGTGCTAAGCTGCCTGAAGCACACTCCTCGCGCCCACCTTCTCTTTGCTGCCGGAAGGCCTCACATAAGAGGCCTGAGTGTACTCGTGACGGAAGCCGCCTGAGTGTACTCGTGTGAGGCCTGCTGCTCTCAGTTCCTTGCTGGGAGCTTCAGCAAGAGCACTCTGGAGCTCGCCGACAAAAGAATTGTGAGCCCCCCAGCCCCACCCCGGCCTCAAGCAAAAGTCCGGATTTCCCCCGTCAGTAACACCTCGGAGTGCCATAGGAGCGAAGAAGCACGCGTTAAGGGAATGCTTCAACAGTGCTAGGGATTTATTTCACGAGACACTGTGCACTCACGTTCGTTGTAACAACTGTCAAAGGGCACTGTATGCCTTCCAACTCCTCTGTTGCGTTTGAGCCACAGGAAGTAAATGCATTCGTTTGATTCAGCTCCGTGAACGTGCAACGATGATGGCGAAGCGCTGCCCTGTTCGCTCGAAAGCTCTCGTTCGTACGGCCTTCCAACGGCCTCAGGGTACGCAGTTCTAAACAGCCTTACATTCCACGCTGGTGTGCCCCCAATTAGGAATTTGGGCTCTTCTGTGAGACACCAATGTGCGTCCCGAATGAAACCGGGGGGCTCCCCCAGGACGTCTGCGTACGGCAGTCGGTTGCCAGCTGTTTACTTCCAGCCGGAGAAAGAAAAAGAGGACAGCTTTCCCAGGCACAATTCTGGACCCTTGGGACCCTCCAGAGTCACCAAAGCCTAAACTTCGCACGGCCTGGGGAACGCTCTTCCACCTGTCCAGCAATCCCCACGTCAAAACCTTTCTCAGCAGAGGCAGGCACTCTCTCCCTTGTACTAGATAGCTCGGCAGAGCCTTCCGAGAAACATGCTGCGTCATTCAGCTTGAACGTGGGACGCGGAGGGGAGAGGACGCTTTCTCCCCGTTTGGAGGCGCCTTGCGCGTGGCTTCAAAGCTGCCTGAACAGCACCAGCGGCCCGACGTCTCTGCACGGCAGGATTGTCGTTGTGGGCCGAGGCTGCGTGTTCTCTCAAAGCGAAAACCGTGCTGGCAATACCTTTCTAGAAACTCCTCCCACGGCACCACATGTTCGGCTCCGGCCAAACGAAAGGTGACCTCAGGCCTCAAGGTAAGTTCCAGTGTTTCACGTCGGGGGAGTTGGGTGTGCAGTGGTTTCCATGAGGCCATACTCCACCACGGAGTGCCTTAACTCTGCGACGCTCCTGGGGGCACACAGGATAGGAGCTCGTTCGCCAATTTCGCAGGATGACTTCTCTCCGTGCCGGAACGGCGGCTCCTGGCTTCTGAGGAACCTTAGCCTAGACAGGCCCCTGGAGAAAGCTCTTCACATTCATAGCAAGGGCCACGTACTGCTCTCTGGCTTGCCTGGGTTGAGTGCCCCAGTCGTCAAAGAGCCTCGCGAAGGCAGTGCTGCGCAGACTCCCTCTGCCAGTCGCACGGCCTCCTTGACTGAAAGAGAACTGCAGTGCCAGAAGGCACCGTGCGGACGACTGGCTCCAGGAGGAGACTCGGGACAGCACTCTCACAGAAGCGAAAGCTAGGCTGTGGGCCCAGCCTGAGGACCAGCACGTTTTCCACACTTAACACAGCCAAGGCATGAGCCAGACGACAGCCTTGGTCACTGAGGCCTATCTAAGGTACTGCCATACTTACCCACTAGATCCCACGCAGAGGTCCCTGTGCCCAAAAGGGCCTCCATGGAAGGGCCCTGTTCCTCCCGTGTGTTTCCTTGAGGTAATCAGAAAGCACTGAGGATAACTACGTGAGCTCAGCTCTGAAACTGGGCGACCCTGGGCAAACCTTATTCCCCTCCGTGGTAGACGAGACAGTGGCGGGTGCTAAGCTGCCTGAAGCACACTCCTCGCGCCCACCTTCTCTTTGCTGCCGGAAGGCCTCACATAAGAGGCCTGAGTGTACTCGTGACGGAAGCCGCCTGAGTGTACTCGTGTGAGGCCTGCTGCTCTCAGTTCCTTGCTGGGAGCTTCAGCAAGAGCACTCTGGAGCTCGCCGACAAAAGAATTGTGAGCCCCCCAGCCCCACCCCGGCCTCAAGCAAAAGTCCGGATTTCCCCCGTCAGTAACACCTCGGAGTGCCATAGGAGCGAAGAAGCACGCGTTAAGGGAATGCTTCAACAGTGCTAGGGATTTATTTCACGAGACACTGTGCACTCACGTTCGTTGTAACAACTGTCAAAGGGCACTGTATGCCTTCCAACTCCTCTGTTGCGTTTGAGCCACAGGAAGTAAATGCATTCGTTTGATTCAGCTCCGTGAACGTGCAACGATGATGGCGAAGCGCTGCCCTGTTCGCTCGAAAGCTCTCGTTCGTACGGCCTTCCAACGGCCTCAGGGTACGCAGTTCTAAACAGCCTTACATTCCACGCTGGTGTGCCCCCAATTAGGAATTTGGGCTCTTCTGTGAGACACCAATGTGCGTCCCGAATGAAACCGGGGGGCTCCCCCAGGACGTCTGCGTACGGCAGTCGGTTGCCAGCTGTTTACTTCCAGCCGGAGAAAGAAAAAGAGGACAGCTTTCCCAGGCACAATTCTGGACCCTTGGGACCCTCCAGAGTCACCAAAGCCTAAACTTCGCACGGCCTGGGGAACGCTCTTCCACCTGTCCAGCAATCCCCACGTCAAAACCTTTCTCAGCAGAGGCAGGCACTCTCTCCCTTGTACTAGATAGCTCGGCAGAGCCTTCCGAGAAACATGCTGCGTCATTCAGCTTGAACGTGGGACGCGGAGGGGAGAGGACGCTTTCTCCCCGTTTGGAGGCGCCTTGCGCGTGGCTTCAAAGCTGCCTGAACAGCACCAGCGGCCCGACGTCTCTGCACGGCAGGATTGTCGTTGTGGGCCGAGGCTGCGTGTTCTCTCAAAGCGAAAACCGTGCTGGCAATACCTTTCTAGAAACTCCTCCCACGGCACCACATGTTCGGCTCCGGCCAAACGAAAGGTGACCTCAGGCCTCAAGGTAAGTTCCAGTGTTTCACGTCGGGGGAGTTGGGTGTGCAGTGGTTTCCATGAGGCCATACTCCACCACGGAGTGCCTTAACTCTGCGACGCTCCTGGGGGCACACAGGATAGGAGCTCGTTCGCCAATTTCGCAGGATGACTTCTCTCCGTGCCGGAACGGCGGCTCCTGGCTTCTGAGGAACCTTAGCCTAGACAGGCCCCTGGAGAAAGCTCTTCACATTCATAGCAAGGGCCACGTACTGCTCTCTGGCTTGCCTGGGTTGAGTGCCCCAGTCGTCAAAGAGCCTCGCGAAGGCAGTGCTGCGCAGACTCCCTCTGCCAGTCGCACGGCCTCCTTGACTGAAAGAGAACTGCAGTGCCAGAAGGCACCGTGCGGACGACTGGCTCCAGGAGGTGACTCGGGACAGCACTCTCACAGAAGCGAAAGCTAGGCTGTGGGCCCAGCCTGAGGACCAGCACGTTTTCCACACTTAACACAGCCAAGGCATGAGCCAGACGACAGCCTTGGTCACTGAGGCCTATCTAAGGTACTGCCATACTTACCCACTAGATCCCACGCAGAGGTCCCTGTGCCCAAAAGGGCCTCCATGGAAGGGCCCTGTTCCTCCCGTGTGTTTCCTTGAGGTAATCAGAAAGCACTGAGGATAACTACGTGAGCTCAGGTCTGAAACTGGGCGACCCTGGGCAAACCTTATTCCCCTCCGTGGTAGACGAGACAGTGGCGGGTGCTAAGCTGCCTGAAGCACACTCCTCGCGCCCACCTTCTCTTTGCTGCCGGAAGGCCTCACATAAGAGGCCTGAGTGTACTCGTGACGGAAGCCGCCTGAGTGTACTCGTGTGAGGCCTGCTGCTCTCAGTTCCTTGCTGGGAGCTTCAGCAAGAGCACTCTGGAGCTCGCCGACAAAAGAATTGTGAGCCCCCCAGCCCCACCCCGGCCTCAAGCAAAAGTCCGGATTTCCCCCGTCAGTAACACCTCGGAGTGCCATAGGAGCGAAGAAGCACGCGTTAAGGGAATGCTTCAACAGTGCTAGGGATTTATTTCACGAGACACTGTGCACTCACGTTCGTTGTAACAACTGTCAAAGGGCACTGTATGCCTTCCAACTCCTCTGTTGCGTTTGAGCCACAGGAAGTAAATGCATTCGTTTGATTCAGCTCCGTGAACGTGCAACGATGATGGCGAAGCGCTGCCCTGTTCGCTCGAAAGCTCTCGTTCGTACGGCCTTCCAACGGCCTCAGGGTACGCAGTTCTAAACAGCCTTACATTCCACGCTGGTGTGCCCCCAATTAGGAATTTGGGCTCTTCTGTGAGACACCAATGTGCATCCCGAATGAAACCGGGGGGCTCCCCCAGGACGTCTGCGTACGGCAGTCGGTTGCCAGCTGTTTACTTCCAGCCGGAGAAAGAAAAAGAGGACAGCTTTCCCAGGCACAATTCTGGACGCTTGGGACCCTCCAGAGTCACCAAAGCCTAAACTTCGCACGGCCTGGGGAACGCTCTTCCACCTGTCCAGCAATCCCCACGTCAAAACCTTTCTCAGCAGAGGCAGGCACTCTCTCCCTTGTACTAGATAGCTCGGCAGAGCCTTCCGAGAAACATGCTGCGTCATTCAGCTTGAACGTGGGACGCGGAGGGGAGAGGACGCTTTCTCCCCGTTTGGAGGCGCCTTGCGCGTGGCTTCAAAGCTGCCTGAACAGCACCAGCGGCCCGACGTCTCTGCACGGCAGGACTGTCGTTGTGGGCCGAGGCTGCGTGTTCTCTCAAAGCGAAAACCGTGCTGGCAATACCTTTCTAGAAACTCCTCCCACGGCACCACATGTTCGGCTCCGGCCAAACGAAAGGTGACCTCAGGCCTCAAGGTAAGTTCCAGTGTTTCACGTCGGGGGAGTTGGGTGTGCAGTGGTTTCCATGAGGCCATACTCCACCACGGAGTGCCTTAACTCTGCGACGCTCCTGGGGGCACACAGGATAGGAGCTCGTTCGCCAATTTCGCAGGATGACTTCTCTCCGTGCCGGAGCGGCGGCTCCTGGCTTCTGAGGAACCTTAGCCTAGACAGGCCCCTGGAGAAAGCTCTTCACATTCATAGCAAGGGCCACATACTGCTCTCTGGCTTGCCTGGGTTGAGTGCCCCAGTCGTCAAAGAGCCTCGCGAAGGCAGTGCTGCGCAGACTCCCTCTGCCAGTCGCACGGCCTCCTTGACTGAAAGAGAACTGCAGTGCCAGAAGGCACCGTGCGGACGACTGGCTCCAGGAGGAGACTCGGGACAGCACTCTCACAGAAGCGAAAGCTAGGCTGTGGGCCCAGCCTGAGGACCAGCACGTTTTCCACACTTAACACAGCCAAGGCATGAGCCAGACGACAGCCTTGGTCACTGAGGCCTATCTAAGGTACTGCCATACTTACCCACTAGATCCCACGCAGAGGTCCCTGTGCCCAAAAGGGCCTCCATGGAAGGGCCCTGTTCCTCCCGTGTGTTTCCTTGAGGTAATCAGAAAGCACTGAGGATAACTACGTGAGCTCAGGTCTGAAACTGGGCGACCCTGGGCAAACCTTATTCCCCTCCGTGGTAGACGAGACAGTGGCGGGTGCTAAGCTGCCTGAAGCACACTCCTCGCGCCCACCTTCTCTTTGCTGCCGGAAGGCCTCACATAAGAGGCCTGAGTGTACTCGTGACGGAAGCCGCCTGAGTGTACTCGTGTGAGGCCTGCTGCTCTCAGTTCCTTGCTGGGAGCTTCAGCAAGAGCACTCTGGAGCTCGCCGACAAAAGAATTGTGAGCCCCCCAGCCCCACCCCGGCCTCAAGCAAAAGTCCGGATTTCCCCCGTCAGTAACACCTCGGAGTGCCATAGGAGCGAAGAAGCACGCGTTAAGGGAATGCTTCAACAGTGCTAGGGATTTATTTCACGAGACACTGTGCACTCACGTTCGTTGTAACAACTGTCAAAGGGCACTGTATGCCTTCCAACTCCTCTGTTGCGTTAGAGCCACAGGAAGTAAATGCATTCGTTTGATTCAGCTCCGTGAACGTGCAACGATGATGGCGAAGCGCTGCCCTGTTCGCTCGAAAGCTCTCGTCCGTACGGCCTTCCAACGGCCTCAGGGTACGCAGTTCTAAACAGCCTTACATTCCACGCTGGTGTGCCCCCAATTAGGAATTTGGGCTCTTCTGTGAGACACCAATGTGCGTCCCGAATGAAACCGGGGGGCTCCCCCAGGACGTCTGCGTACGGCAGTCGGTTGCCAGCTGTTTACTTCCAGCCGGAGAAAGAAAAAGAGGACAGCTTTCCCAGGCACAATTCTGGACGCTTGGGACCCTCCAGAGTCACCAAAGCCTAAACTTCGCACGGCCTGGGGAACGCTCTTCCACCTGTCCAGCAATCCCCACGTCAAAACCTTTCTCAGCAGAGGCAGGCACTCTCTCCCTTGTACTAGATAGCTCGGCAGAGCCTTCCGAGAAACATGCTGCGTCATTCAGCTTGAACGTGGGACGCGGAGGGGAGAGGACGCTTTCTCCCCGTTTGGAGGCGCCTTGCGCGTGGCTTCAAAGCTGCCTGAACAGCACCAGCGGCCCGACGTCTCTGCACGGCAGGACTGTCGTTGTGGGCCGAGGCTGCGTGTTCTCTCAAAGCGAAAACCGTGCTGGCAATACCTTTCTAGAAACTCCTCCCACGGCACCACATGTTCGGCTCCGGCCAAACGAAAGGTGACCTCAGGCCTCAAGGTAAGTTCCAGTGTTTCACGTCGGGGGAGTTGGGTGTGCAGTGGTTTCCATGAGGCCATACTCCACCACGGAGTGCCTTAACTCTGCGACGCTCCTGGGGGCACACAGGATAGGAGCTCGTTCGCCAATTTCGCAGGATGACTTCTCTCCGTGCCGGAGCGGCGGCTCCTGGCTTCTGAGGAACCTTAGCCTAGACAGGCCCCTGGAGAAAGCTCTTCACATTCATAGCAAGGGCCACGTACTGCTCTCTGGCTTGCCTGGGTTGAGTGCCCCAGTCGTCAAAGAGCCTCGCGAAGGCAGTGCTGCGCAGACTCCCTCTGCCAGTCGCACGGCCTCCTTGACTGAAAGAGAACTGCAGTGCCAGAAGGCACCGTGCGGACGACTGGCTCCAGGAGGTGACTCGGGACAGCACTCTCACAGAAGCGAAAGCTAGGCTGTGGGCCCAGCCTGAGGACCAGCACGTTTTCCACACTTAACACAGCCAAGGCATGAGCCAGACGACAGCCTTGGTCACTGAGGCCTATCTAAGGTACTGCCATACTTACCCACTAGATCCCACGCAGAGGTCCCTGTGCCCAAAAGGGCCTCCATGGAAGGGCCCTGTTCCTCCCGTGTGTTTCCTTGAGGTAATCAGAAAGCACTGAGGATAACTACGTGAGCTCAGGTCTGAAACTGGGCGACCCTGGGCAAACCTTATTCCCCTCCGTGGTAGACGAGACAGTGGCGGGTGCTAAGCTGCCTGAAGCACACTCCTCGCGCCCACCTTCTCTTTGCTGCCGGAAGGCCTCACATAAGAGGCCTGAGTGTACTCGTGACGGAAGCCGCCTGAGTGTACTCGTGTGAGGCCTGCTGCTCTCAGTTCCTTGCTGGGAGCTTCAGCAAGAGCACTCTGGAGCTCGCCGACAAAAGAATTGTGAGCCCCCCAGCCCCACCCCGGCCTCAAGCAAAAGTCCGGATTTCCCCCGTCAGTAACACCTCGGAGTGCCATAGGAGCGAAGAAGCACGCGTTAAGGGAATGCTTCAACAGTGCTAGGGATTTATTTAACGAGACACTGTGCACTCACGTTCGTTGTAACAACTGTCAAAGGGCACTGTATGCCTTCCAACTCCTCTGTTGCGTTTGAGCCACAGGAAGTAAATGCATTCGTTTGATTCAGCTCCGTGAACGTGCAACGATGATGGCGAAGCGCTGCCCTGTTCGCTCGAAAGCTCTCGTTCGTACGGCCTTCCAACGGCCTCAGGGTACGCAGTTCTAAACAGCCTTACATTCCACGCTGGTGTGCCCCCAATTAGGAATTTGGGCTCTTCTGTGAGACACCAATGTGCGTCCCGAATGAAACCGGGGGGCTCCCCCAGGACGTCTGCGTACGGCAGTCGGTTGCCAGCTGTTTACTTCCAGCCGGAGAAAGAAAAAGAGGACAGCTTTCCCAGGCACAATTCTGGACGCTTGGGACCCTCCAGAGTCACCAAAGCCTAAACTTCGCACGGCCTGGGGAACGCTCTTCCACCTGTCCAGCAATCCCCACGTCAAAACCTTTCTCAGCAGAGGCAGGCACTCTCTCCCTTGTACTAGATAGCTCGGCAGAGCCTTCCGAGAAACATGCTGCGTCATTCAGCTTGAACGTGGGACGCGGAGGGGAGAGGACGCTTTCTCCCCGTTTGGAGGCGCCTTGCGCGTGGCTTCAAAGCTGCCTGAACAGCACCAGCGGCCCGACGTCTCTGCACGGCAGGACTGTCGTTGTGGGCCGAGGCTGCGTGTTCTCTCAAAGCGAAAACCGTGCTGGCAATACCTTTCTAGAAACTCCTCCCACGGCACCACATGTTCGGCTCCGGCCAAACGAAAGGTGACCTCAGGCCTCAAGGTAAGTTCCAGTGTTTCACGTCGGGGGAGTTGGGTGTGCAGTGGTTTCCATGAGGCCATACTCCACCACGGAGTGCCTTAACTCTGCGACGCTCCTGGGGGCACACAGGATAGGAGCTCGTTCGCCAATTTCGCAGGATGACTTCTCTCCGTGCCGGAACGGCGGCTCCTGGCTTCTGAGGAACCTTAGCCTAGACAGGCCCCTGGAGAAAGCTCTTCACATTCATAGCAAGGGCCACGTACTGCTCTCTGGCTTGCCTGGGTTGAGTGCCCCAGTCGTCAAAGAGCCTCGCGAAGGCAGTGCTGCGCAGACTCCCTCTGCCAGTCGCACGGCCTCCTTGACTGAAAGAGAACTGCAGTGCCAGAAGGCACCGTGCGGACGACTGGCTCCAGGAGGAGACTCGGGACAGCACTCTCACAGAAGCGAAAGCTAGGCTGTGGGCCCAGCCTGAGGACCAGCACGTTTTCCACACTTAACACAGCCAAGGCATGAGCCAGACGACAGCCTTGGTCACTGAGGCCTATCTAAGGTACTGCCATACTTACCCACTAGATCCCACGCAGAGGTCCCTGTGCCCAAAAGGGCCTCCATGGAAGGGCCCTGTTCCTCCCGTGTGTTTCCTTGAGGTAATCAGAAAGCACTGAGGATAACTACGTGAGCTCAGCTCTGAAACTGGGCGACCCTGGGCAAACCTTATTCCCCTCCGTGGTAGACGAGACAGTGGCGGGTGCTAAGCTGCCTGAAGCACACTCCTCGCGCCCACCTTCTCTTTGCTGCCGGAAGGCCTCACATAAGAGGCCTGAGTGTACTCGTGACGGAAGCCGCCTGAGTGTACTCGTGTGAGGCCTGCTGCTCTCAGTTCCTTGCTGGGAGCTTCAGCAAGAGCACTCTGGAGCTCGCCGACAAAAGAATTGTGAGCCCCCCAGCCCCACCCCGGCCTCAAGCAAAAGTCCGGATTTCCCCCGTCAGTAACACCTCGGAGTGCCAGAGGAGCGAAGAAGCACGCGTTAAGGGAATGCTTCAACAGTGCTAGGGATTTATTTCACGAGACACTGTGCACTCACGTTCGTTGTAACAACTGTCAAAGGGCACTGTATGCCTTCCAACTCCTCTGTTGCGTTAGAGCCACAGGAAGTAAATGCATTCGTTTGATTCAGCTCCGTGAACGTGCAACGATGATGGCGAAGCGCTGCCCTGTTCGCTCGAAAGCTCTCGTTCGTACGGCCTTCCAACGGCCTCAGGGTACGCAGTTCTAAACAGCCTTACATTCCACGCTGGTGTGCCCCCAATTAGGAATTTGGGCTCTTCTGTGAGACACCAATGTGCGTCCCGAATGAAACCGGGGGGCTCCCCCAGGACGTCTGCGTACGGCAGTCGGTTGCCAGCTGTTTACTTCCAGCCGGAGAAAGAAAAAGAGGACAGCTTTCCCAGGCACAATTCTGGACGCTTGGGACCCTCCAGAGTCACCAAAGCCTAAACTTCGCACGGCCTGGGGAACGCTCTTCCACCTGTCCAGCAATCCCCACGTCAAAACCTTTCTCAGCAGAGGCAGGCACTCTCTCCCTTGTACTAGATAGCTCGGCAGAGCCTTCCGAGAAACATGCTGCGTCATTCAGCTTGAACGTGGGACGCGGAGGGGAGAGGACGCTTTCTCCCCGTTTGGAGGCGCCTTGCGCGTGGCTTCAAAGCTGCCTGAACAGCACCAGCGGCCCGACGTCTCTGCACGGCAGGACTGTCGTTGTGGGCCGAGGCTGCGTGTTCTCTCAAAGCGAAAACCGTGCTGGCAATACCTTTCTAGAAACTCCTCCCACGGCACCACATGTTCGGCTCCGGCCAAACGAAAGGTGACCTCAGGCCTCAAGGTAAGTTCCAGTGTTTCACGTCGGGGGAGTTGGGTGTGCAGTGGTTTCCATGAGGCCATACTCCACCACGGAGTGCCTTAACTCTGCGACGCTCCTGGGGGCACACAGGATAGGAGCTCGTTCGCCAATTTCGCAGGATGACTTCTCTCCGTGCCGGAACGGCGGCTCCTGGCTTCTGAGGAACCTTAGCCTAGACAGGCCCCTGGAGAAAGCTCTTCACATTCATAGCAAGGGCCACGTACTGCTCTCTGGCTTGCCTGGGTTGAGTGCCCCAGTCGTCAAAGAGCCTCGCGAAGGCAGTGCTGCGCAGACTCCCTCTGCCAGTCGCACGGCCTCCTTGACTGAAAGAGAACTGCAGTGCCAGAAGGCACCGTGCGGACGACTGGCTCCAGGAGGAGACTCGGGACAGCACTCTCACAGAAGCGAAAGCTAGGCTGTGGGCCCAGCCTGAGGACCAGCACGTTTTCCACACTTAACACAGCCAAGGCATGAGCCAGACGACAGCCTTGGTCACTGAGGCCTATCTAAGGTACTGCCATACTTACCCACTAGATCCCACGCAGAGGTCCCTGTGCCCAAAAGGGCCTCCATGGAAGGGCCCTGTTCCTCCCGTGTGTTTCCTTGAGGTAATCAGAAAGCACTGAGGATAACTACGTGAGCTCAGCTCTGAAACTGGGCGACCCTGGGCAAACCTTATTCCCCTCCGTGGTAGACGAGACAGTGGCGGGTGCTAAGCTGCCTGAAGCACACTCCTCGCGCCCACCTTCTCTTTGCTGCCGGAAGGCCTCACATAAGAGGCCTGAGTGTACTCGTGACGGAAGCCGCCTGAGTGTACTCGTGTGAGGCCTGCTGCTCTCAGTTCCTTGCTGGGAGCTTCAGCAAGAGCACTCTGGAGCTCGCCGACAAAAGAATTGTGAGCCCCCCAGCCCCACCCCGGCCTCAAGCAAAAGTCCGGATTTCCCCCGTCAGTAACACCTCGGAGTGCCAGAGGAGCGAAGAAGCACGCGTTAAGGGAATGCTTCAACAGTGCTAGGGATTTATTTCACGAGACACTGTGCACTCACGTTCGTTGTAACAACTGTCAAAGGGCACTGTATGCCTTCCAACTCCTCTGTTGCGTTTGAGCCACAGGAAGTAAATGCATTCGTTTGATTCAGCTCCGTGAACGTGCAACGATGATGGCGAAGCGCTGCCCTGTTCGCTCGAAAGCTCTCGTTCGTACGGCCTTCCAACGGCCTCAGGGTACGCAGTTCTAAACAGCCTTACATTCCACGCTGGTGTGCCCCCAATTAGGAATTTGGGCTCTTCTGTGAGACACCAATGTGCGTCCCGAATGAAACCGGGGGGCTCCCCCAGGACGTCTGCGTACGGCAGTCGGTTGCCAGCTGTTTACTTCCAGCCGGAGAAAGAAAAAGAGGACAGCTTTCCCAGGCACAATTCTGGACCCTTGGGACCCTCCAGAGTCACCAAAGCCTAAACTTCGCACGGCCTGGGGAACGCTCTTCCACCTGTCCAGCAATCCCCACGTCAAAACCTTTCTCAGCAGAGGCAGGCACTCTCTCCCTTGTACTAGATAGCTCGGCAGAGCCTTCCGAGAAACATGCTGCGTCATTCAGCTTGAACGTGGGACGCGGAGGGGAGAGGACGCTTTCTCCCCGTTTGGAGGCGCCTTGCGCGTGGCTTCAAAGCTGCCTGAACAGCACCAGCGGCCCGACGTCTCTGCACGGCAGGATTGTCGTTGTGGGCCGAGGCTGCGTGTTCTCTCAAAGCGAAAACCGTGCTGGCAATACCTTTCTAGAAACTCCTCCCACGGCACCACATGTTCGGCTCCGGCCAAACGAAAGGTGACCTCAGGCCTCAAGGTAAGTTCCAGTGTTTCACGTCGGGGGAGTTGGGTGTGCAGTGGTTTCCATGAGGCCATACTCCACCACGGAGTGCCTTAACTCTGCGACGCTCCTGGGGGCACACAGGATAGGAGCTCGTTCGCCAATTTCGCAGGATGACTTCTCTCCGTGCCGGAACGGCGGCTCCTGGCTTCTGAGGAACCTTAGCCTAGACAGGCCCCTGGAGAAAGCTCTTCACATTCATAGCAAGGGCCACGTACTGCTCTCTGGCTTGCCTGGGTTGAGTGCCCCAGTCGTCAAAGAGCCTCGCGAAGGCAGTGCTGCGCAGACTCCCTCTGCCAGTCGCACGGCCTCCTTGACTGAAAGAGAACTGCAGTGCCAGAAGGCACCGTGCGGACGACTGGCTCCAGGAGGAGACTCGGGACAGCACTCTCACAGAAGCGAAAGCTAGGCTGTGGGCCCAGCCTGAGGACCAGCACGTTTTCCACACTTAACACAGCCAAGGCATGAGCCAGACGACAGCCTTGGTCACTGAGGCCTATCTAAGGTACTGCCATACTTACCCACTAGATCCCACGCAGAGGTCCCTGTGCCCAAAAGGGCCTCCATGGAAGGGCCCTGTTCCTCCCGTGTGTTTCCTTGAGGTAATCAGAAAGCACTGAGGATAACTACGTGAGCTCAGCTCTGAAACTGGGCGACCCTGGGCAAACCTTATTCCCCTCCGTGGTAGACGAGACAGTGGCGGGTGCTAAGCTGCCTGAAGCACACTCCTCGCGCCCACCTTCTCTTTGCTGCCGGAAGGCCTCACATAAGAGGCCTGAGTGTACTCGTGACGGAAGCCGCCTGAGTGTACTCGTGTGAGGCCTGCTGCTCTCAGTTCCTTGCTGGGAGCTTCAGCAAGAGCACTCTGGAGCTCGCCGACAAAAGAATTGTGAGCCCCCCAGCCCCACCCCGGCCTCAAGCAAAAGTCCGGATTTCCCCCGTCAGTAACACCTCGGAGTGCCAGAGGAGCGAAGAAGCACGCGTTAAGGGAATGCTTCAACAGTGCTAGGGATTTATTTCACGAGACACTGTGCACTCACGTTCGTTGTAACAACTGTCAAAGGGCACTGTATGCCTTCCAACTCCTCTGTTGCGTTTGAGCCACAGGAAGTAAATGCATTCGTTTGATTCAGCTCCGTGAACGTGCAACGATGATGGCGAAGCGCTGCCCTGTTCGCTCGAAAGCTCTCGTTCGTACGGCCTTCCAACGGCCTCAGGGTACGCAGTTCTAAACAGCCTTACATTCCACGCTGGTGTGCCCCCAATTAGGAATTTGGGCTCTTCTGTGAGACACCAATGTGCGTCCCGAATGAAACCGGGGGGCTCCCCCAGGACGTCTGCGTACGGCAGTCGGTTGCCAGCTGTTTACTTCCAGCCGGAGAAAGAAAAAGAGGACAGCTTTCCCAGGCACAATTCTGGACGCTTGGGACCCTCCAGAGTCACCAAAGCCTAAACTTCGCACGGCCTGGGGAACGCTCTTCCACCTGTCCAGCAATCCCCACGTCAAAACCTTTCTCAGCAGAGGCAGGCACTCTCTCCCTTGTACTAGATAGCTCGGCAGAGCCTTCCGAGAAACATGCTGCGTCATTCAGCTTGAACGTGGGACGCGGAGGGGAGAGGACGCTTTCTCCCCGTTTGGAGGCGCCTTGCGCGTGGCTTCAAAGCTGCCTGAACAGCACCAGCGGCCCGACGTCTCTGCACGGCAGGATTGTCGTTGTGGGCCGAGGCTGCGTGTTCTCTCAAAGCGAAAACCGTGCTGGCAATACCTTTCTAGAAACTCCTCCCACGGCACCACATGTTCGGCTCCGGCCAAACGAAAGGTGACCTCAGGCCTCAAGGTAAGTTCCAGTGTTTCACGTCGGGGGAGTTGGGTGTGCAGTGGTTTCCATGAGGCCATACTCCACCACGGAGTGCCTTAACTCTGCGACGCTCCTGGGGGCACACAGGATAGGAGCTCGTTCGCCAATTTCGCAGGATGACTTCTCTCCGTGCCGGAACGGCGGCTCCTGGCTTCTGAGGAACCTTAGCCTAGACAGGCCCCTGGAGAAAGCTCTTCACATTCATAGCAAGGGCCACGTACTGCTCTCTGGCTTGCCTGGGTTGAGTGCCCCAGTCGTCAAAGAGCCTCGCGAAGGCAGTGCTGCGCAGACTCCCTCTGCCAGTCGCACGGCCTCCTTGACTGAAAGAGAACTGCAGTGCCAGAAGGCACCGTGCGGACGACTGGCTCCAGGAGGAGACTCGGGACAGCACTCTCACAGAAGCGAAAGCTAGGCTGTGGGCCCAGCCTGAGGACCAGCACGTTTTCCACACTTAACACAGCCAAGGCATGAGCCAGACGACAGCCTTGGTCACTGAGGCCTATCTAAGGTACTGCCATACTTACCCACTAGATCCCACGCAGAGGTCCCTGTGCCCAAAAGGGCCTCCATGGAAGGGCCCTGTTCCTCCCGTGTGTTTCCTTGAGGTAATCAGAAAGCACTGAGGATAACTACGTGAGCTCAGCTCTGAAACTGGGCGACCCTGGGCAAACCTTATTCCCCTCCGTGGTAGACGAGACAGTGGCGGGTGCTAAGCTGCCTGAAGCACACTCCTCGCGCCCACCTTCTCTTTGCTGCCGGAAGGCCTCACATAAGAGGCCTGAGTGTACTCGTGACGGAAGCCGCCTGAGTGTACTCGTGTGAGGCCTGCTGCTCTCAGTTCCTTGCTGGGAGCTTCAGCAAGAGCACTCTGGAGCTCGCCGACAAAAGAATTGTGAGCCCCCCAGCCCCACCCCGGCCTCAAGCAAAAGTCCGGATTTCCCCCGTCAGTAACACCTCGGAGTGCCAGAGGAGCGAAGAAGCACGCGTTAAGGGAATGCTTCAACAGTGCTAGGGATTTATTTCACGAGACACTGTGCACTCACGTTCGTTGTAACAACTGTCAAAGGGCACTGTATGCCTTCCAACTCCTCTGTTGCGTTTGAGCCACAGGAAGTAAATGCATTCGTTTGATTCAGCTCCGTGAACGTGCAACGATGATGGCGAAGCGCTGCCCTGTTCGCTCGAAAGCTCTCGTTCGTACGGCCTTCCAACGGCCTCAGGGTACGCAGTTCTAAACAGCCTTACATTCCACGCTGGTGTGCCCCCAATTAGGAATTTGGGCTCTTCTGTGAGACACCAATGTGCGTCCCGAATGAAACCGGGGGGCTCCCCCAGGACGTCTGCGTACGGCAGTCGGTTGCCAGCTGTTTACTTCCAGCCGGAGAAAGAAAAAGAGGACAGCTTTCCCAGGCACAATTCTGGACGCTTGGGACCCTCCAGAGTCACCAAAGCCTAAACTTCGCACGGCCTGGGGAACGCTCTTCCACCTGTCCAGCAATCCCCACGTCAAAACCTTTCTCAGCAGAGGCAGGCACTCTCTCCCTTGTACTAGATAGCTCGGCAGAGCCTTCCGAGAAACATGCTGCGTCATTCAGCTTGAACGTGGGACGCGGAGGGGAGAGGACGCTTTCTCCCCGTTTGGAGGCGCCTTGCGCGTGGCTTCAAAGCTGCCTGAACAGCACCAGCGGCCCGACGTCTCTGCACGGCAGGACTGTCGTTGTGGGCCGAGGCTGCGTGTTCTCTCAAAGCGAAAACCGTGCTGGCAATACCTTTCTAGAAACTCCTCCCACGGCACCACATGTTCGGCTCCGGCCAAACGAAAGGTGACCTCAGGCCTCAAGGTAAGTTCCAGTGTTTCACGTCGGGGGAGTTGGGTGTGCAGTGGTTTCCATGAGGCCATACTCCACCACGGAGTGCCTTAACTCTGCGACGCTCCTGGGGGCACACAGGATAGGAGCTCGTTCGCCAATTTCGCAGGATGACTTCTCTCCGTGCCGGAGCGGCGGCTCCTGGCTTCTGAGGAACCTTAGCCTAGACAGGCCCCTGGAGAAAGCTCTTCACATTCATAGCAAGGGCCACGTACTGCTCTCTGGCTTGCCTGGGTTGAGTGCCCCAGTCGTCAAAGAGCCTCGCGAAGGCAGTGCTGCGCAGACTCCCTCTGCCAGTCGCACGGCCTCCTTGACTGAAAGAGAACTGCAGTGCCAGAAGGCACCGTGCGGACGACTGGCTCCAGGAGGTGACTCGGGACAGCACTCTCACAGAAGCGAAAGCTAGGCTGTGGGCCCAGCCTGAGGACCAGCACGTTTTCCACACTTAACACAGCCAAGGCATGAGCCAGACGACAGCCTTGGTCACTGAGGCCTATCTAAGGTACTGCCATACTTACCCACTAGATCCCACGCAGAGGTCCCTGTGCCCAAAAGGGCCTCCATGGAAGGGCCCTGTTCCTCCCGTGTGTTTCCTTGAGGTAATCAGAAAGCACTGAGGATAACTACGTGAGCTCAGCTCTGAAACTGGGCGACCCTGGGCAAACCTTATTCCCCTCCGTGGTAGACGAGACAGTGGCGGGTGCTAAGCTGCCTGAAGCACACTCCTCGCGCCCACCTTCTCTTTGCTGCCGGAAGGCCTCACATAAGAGGCCTGAGTGTACTCGTGACGGAAGCCGCCTGAGTGTACTCGTGTGAGGCCTGCTGCTCTCAGTTCCTTGCTGGGAGCTTCAGCAAGAGCACTCTGGAGCTCGCCGACAAAAGAATTGTGAGCCCCCCAGCCCCACCCCGGCCTCAAGCAAAAGTCCGGATTTCCCCCGTCAGTAACACCTCGGAGTGCCATAGGAGCGAAGAAGCACGCGTTAAGGGAATGCTTCAACAGTGCTAGGGATTTATTTCACGAGACACTGTGCACTCACGTTCGTTGTAACAACTGTCAAAGGGCACTGTATGCCTTCCAACTCCTCTGTTGCGTTTGAGCCACAGGAAGTAAATGCATTCGTTTGATTCAGCTCCGTGAACGTGCAACGATGATGGCGAAGCGCTGCCCTGTTCGCTCGAAAGCTCTCGTTCGTACGGCCTTCCAATGGCCTCAGGGTACGCAGTTCTAAACAGCCTTACATTCCACGCTGGTGTGCCCCCAATTAGGAATTTGGGCTCTTCTGTGAGACACCAATGTGCGTCCCGAATGAAACCGGGGGGCTCCCCCAGGACGTCTGCGTACGGCAGTCGGTTGCCAGCTGTTTACTTCCAGCCGGAGAAAGAAAAAGAGGACAGCTTTCCCAGGCACAATTCTGGACGCTTGGGACCCTCCAGAGTCACCAAAGCCTAAACTTCGCACGGCCTGGGGAACGCTCTTCCACCTGTCCAGCAATCCCCACGTCAAAACCTTTCTCAGCAGAGGCAGGCACTCTCTCCCTTGTACTAGATAGCTCGGCAGAGCCTTCCGAGAAACATGCTGCGTCATTCAGCTTGAACGTGGGACGCGGAGGGGAGAGGACGCTTTCTCCCCGTTTGGAGGCGCCTTGCGCGTGGCTTCAAAGCTGCCTGAACAGCACCAGCGGCCCGACGTCTCTGCACGGCAGGACTGTCGTTGTGGGCCGAGGCTGCGTGTTCTCTCAAAGCGAAAACCGTGCTGGCAATACCTTTCTAGAAACTCCTCCCACGGCACCACATGTTCGGCTCCGGCCAAACGAAAGGTGACCTCAGGCCTCAAGGTAAGTTCCAGTGTTTCACGTCGGGGGAGTTGGGTGTGCAGTGGTTTCCATGAGGCCATACTCCACCACGGAGTGCCTTAACTCTGCGACGCTCCTGGGGGCACACAGGATAGGAGCTCGTTCGCCAATTTCGCAGGATGACTTCTCTCCGTGCCGGAACGGCGGCTCCTGGCTTCTGAGGAACCTTAGCCTAGACAGGCCCCTGGAGAAAGCTCTTCACATTCATAGCAAGGGCCACGTACTGCTCTCTGGCTTGCCTGGGTTGAGTGCCCCAGTCGTCAAAGAGCCTCGCGAAGGCAGTGCTGCGCAGACTCCCTCTGCCAGTCGCACGGCCTCCTTGACTGAAAGAGAACTGCAGTGCCAGAAGGCACCGTGCGGACGACTGGCTCCAGGAGGAGACTCGGGACAGCACTCTCACAGAAGCGAAAGCTAGGCTGTGGGCCCAGCCTGAGGACCAGCACGTTTTCCACACTTAACACAGCCAAGGCATGAGCCAGACGACAGCCTTGGTCACTGAGGCCTATCTAAGGTACTGCCATACTTACCCACTAGATCCCACGCAGAGGTCCCTGTGCCCAAAAGGGCCTCCATGGAAGGGCCCTGTTCCTCCCGTGTGTTTCCTTGAGGTAATCAGAAAGCACTGAGGATAACTACGTGAGCTCAGCTCTGAAACTGGGCGACCCTGGGCAAACCTTATTCCCCTCCGTGGTAGACGAGACAGTGGCGGGTGCTAAGCTGCCTGAAGCACACTCCTCGCGCCCACCTTCTCTTTGCTGCCGGAAGGCCTCACATAAGAGGCCTGAGTGTACTCGTGACGGAAGCCGCCTGAGTGTACTCGTGTGAGGCCTGCTGCTCTCAGTTCCTTGCTGGGAGCTTCAGCAAGAGCACTCTGGAGCTCGCCGACAAAAGAATTGTGAGCCCCCCAGCCCCACCCCGGCCTCAAGCAAAAGTCCGGATTTCCCCCGTCAGTAACACCTCGGAGTGCCAGAGGAGCGAAGAAGCACGCGTTAAGGGAATGCTTCAACAGTGCTAGGGATTTATTTCACGAGACACTGTGCACTCACGTTCGTTGTAACAACTGTCAAAGGGCACTGTATGCCTTCCAACTCCTCTGTTGCGTTAGAGCCACAGGAAGTAAATGCATTCGTTTGATTCAGCTCCGTGAACGTGCAACGATGATGGCGAAGCGCTGCCCTGTTCGCTCGAAAGCTCTCGTTCGTACGGCCTTCCAACGGCCTCAGGGTACGCAGTTCTAAACAGCCTTACATTCCACGCTGGTGTGCCCCCAATTAGGAATTTGGGCTCTTCTGTGAGACACCAATGTGCGTCCCGAATGAAACCGGGGGGCTCCCCCAGGACGTCTGCGTACGGCAGTCGGTTGCCAGCTGTTTACTTCCAGCCGGAGAAAGAAAAAGAGGACAGCTTTCCCAGGCACAATTCTGGACGCTTGGGACCCTCCAGAGTCACCAAAGCCTAAACTTCGCACGGCCTGGGGAACGCTCTTCCACCTGTCCAGCAATCCCCACGTCAAAACCTTTCTCAGCAGAGGCAGGCACTCTCTCCCTTGTACTAGATAGCTCGGCAGAGCCTTCCGAGAAACATGCTGCGTCATTCAGCTTGAACGTGGGACGCGGAGGGGAGAGGACGCTTTCTCCCCGTTTGGAGGCGCCTTGCGCGTGGCTTCAAAGCTGCCTGAACAGCACCAGCGGCCCGACGTCTCTGCACGGCAGGACTGTCGTTGTGGGCCGAGGCTGCGTGTTCTCTCAAAGCGAAAACCGTGCTGGCAATACCTTTCTAGAAACTCCTCCCACGGCACCACATGTTCGGCTCCGGCCAAACGAAAGGTGACCTCAGGCCTCAAGGTAAGTTCCAGTGTTTCACGTCGGGGGAGTTGGGTGTGCAGTGGTTTCCATGAGGCCATACTCCACCACGGAGTGCCTTAACTCTGCGACGCTCCTGGGGGCACACAGGATAGGAGCTCGTTCGCCAATTTCGCAGGATGACTTCTCTCCGTGCCGGAACGGCGGCTCCTGGCTTCTGAGGAACCTTAGCCTAGACAGGCCCCTGGAGAAAGCTCTTCACATTCATAGCAAGGGCCACGTACTGCTCTCTGGCTTGCCTGGGTTGAGTGCCCCAGTCGTCAAAGAGCCTCGCGAAGGCAGTGCTGCGCAGACTCCCTCTGCCAGTCGCACGGCCTCCTTGACTGAAAGAGAACTGCAGTGCCAGAAGGCACCGTGCGGACGACTGGCTCCAGGAGGAGACTCGGGACAGCACTCTCACAGAAGCGAAAGCTAGGCTGTGGGCCCAGCCTGAGGACCAGCACGTTTTCCACACTTAACACAGCCAAGGCATGAGCCAGACGACAGCCTTGGTCACTGAGGCCTATCTAAGGTACTGCCATACTTACCCACTAGATCCCACGCAGAGGTCCCTGTGCCCAAAAGGGCCTCCATGGAAGGGCCCTGTTCCTCCCGTGTGTTTCCTTGAGGTAATCAGAAAGCACTGAGGATAACTACGTGAGCTCAGGTCTGAAACTGGGCGACCCTGGGCAAACCTTATTCCCCTCCGTGGTAGACGAGACAGTGGCGGGTGCTAAGCTGCCTGAAGCACACTCCTCGCGCCCACCTTCTCTTTGCTGCCGGAAGGCCTCACATAAGAGGCCTGAGTGTACTCGTGACGGAAGCCGCCTGAGTGTACTCGTGTGAGGCCTGCTGCTCTCAGTTCCTTGCTGGGAGCTTCAGCAAGAGCACTCTGGAGCTCGCCGACAAAAGAATTGTGAGCCCCCCAGCCCCACCCCGGCCTCAAGCAAAAGTCCGGATTTCCCCCGTCAGTAACACCTCGGAGTGCCATAGGAGCGAAGAAGCACGCGTTAAGGGAATGCTTCAACAGTGCTAGGGATTTATTTCACGAGACACTGTGCACTCACGTTCGTTGTAACAACTGTCAAAGGGCACTGTATGCCTTCCAACTCCTCTGTTGCGTTTGAGCCACAGGAAGTAAATGCATTCGTTTGATTCAGCTCCGTGAACGTGCAACGATGATGGCGAAGCGCTGCCCTGTTCGCTCGAAAGCTCTCGTTCGTACGGCCTTCCAACGGCCTCAGGGTACGCAGTTCTAAAGAGCCTTACATTCCACGCTGGTGTGCCCCCAATTAGGAATTTGGGCTCTTCTGTGAGACACCAATGTGCGTCCCGAATGAAACCGGGGGGCTCCCCCAGGACGTCTGCGTACGGCAGTCGGTTGCCAGCTGTTTACTTCCAGCCGGAGAAAGAAAAAGAGGACAGCTTTCCCAGGCACAATTCTGGACGCTTGGGACCCTCCAGAGTCACCAAAGCCTAAACTTCGCACGGCCTGGGGAACGCTCTTCCACCTGTCCAGCAATCCCCACGTCAAAACCTTTCTCAGCAGAGGCAGGCACTCTCTCCCTTGTACTAGATAGCTCGGCAGAGCCTTCCGAGAAACATGCTGCGTCATTCAGCTTGAACGTGGGACGCGGAGGGGAGAGGACGCTTTCTCCCCGTTTGGAGGCGCCTTGCGCGTGGCTTCAAAGCTGCCTGAACAGCACCAGCGGCCCGACGTCTCTGCACGGCAGGACTGTCGTTGTGGGCCGAGGCTGCGTGTTCTCTCAAAGCGAAAACCGTGCTGGCAATACCTTTCTAGAAACTCCTCCCACGGCACCACATGTTCGGCTCCGGCCAAACGAAAGGTGACCTCAGGCCTCAAGGTAAGTTCCAGTGTTTCACGTCGGGGGAGTTGGGTGTGCAGTGGTTTCCATGAGGCCATACTCCACCACGGAGTGCCTTAACTCTGCGACGCTCCTGGGGGCACACAGGATAGGAGCTCGTTCGCCAATTTCGCAGGATGACTTCTCTCCGTGCCGGAACGGCGGCTCCTGGCTTCTGAGGAACCTTAGCCTAGACAGGCCCCTGGAGAAAGCTCTTCACATTCATAGCAAGGGCCACGTACTGCTCTCTGGCTTGCCTGGGTTGAGTGCCCCAGTCGTCAAAGAGCCTCGCGAAGGCAGTGCTGCGCAGACTCCCTCTGCCAGTCGCACGGCCTCCTTGACTGAAAGAGAACTGCAGTGCCAGAAGGCACCGTGCGGACGACTGGCTCCAGGAGGTGACTCGGGACAGCACTCTCACAGAAGCGAAAGCTAGGCTGTGGGCCCAGCCTGAGGACCAGCACGTTTTCCACACTTAACACAGCCAAGGCATGAGCCAGACGACAGCCTTGGTCACTGAGGCCTATCTAAGGTACTGCCATACTTACCCACTAGATCCCACGCAGAGGTCCCTGTGCCCAAAAGGGCCTCCATGGAAGGGCCCTGTTCCTCCCGTGTGTTTCCTTGAGGTAATCAGAAAGCACTGAGGATAACTACGTGAGCTCAGCTCTGAAACTGGGCGACCCTGGGCAAACCTTATTCCCCTCCGTGGTAGACGAGACAGTGGCGGGTGCTAAGCTGCCTGAAGCACAATCCTCGCGCCCACCTTCTCTTTGCTGCCGGAAGGCCTCACATAAGAGGCCTGAGTGTACTCGTGACGGAAGCCGCCTGAGTGTACTCGTGTGAGGCCTGCTGCTCTCAGTTCCTTGCTGGGAGCTTCAGCAAGAGCACTCTGGAGCTCGCCGACAAAAGAATTGTGAGCCCCCCAGCCCCACCCCGGCCTCAAGCAAAAGTCCGGATTTCCCCCGTCAGTAACACCTCGGAGTGCCATAGGAGCGAAGAAGCACGCGTTAAGGGAATGCTTCAACAGTGCTAGGGATTTATTTCACGAGACACTGTGCACTCACGTTCGTTGTAACAACTGTCAAAGGGCACTGTATGCCTTCCAACTCCTCTGTTGCGTTTGAGCCACAGGAAGTAAATGCATTCGTTTGATTCAGCTCCGTGAACGTGCAACGATGATGGCGAAGCGCTGCCCTGTTCGCTCGAAAGCTCTCGTTCGTACGGCCTTCCAACGGCCTCAGGGTACGCAGTTCTAAACAGCCTTACATTCCACGCTGGTGTGCCCCCAATTAGGAATTTGGGCTCTTCTGTGAGACACCAATGTGCGTCCCGAATGAAACCGGGGGGCTCCCCCAGGACGTCTGCGTACGGCAGTCGGTTGCCAGCTGTTTACTTCCAGCCGGAGAAAGAAAAAGAGGACAGCTTTCCCAGGCACAATTCTGGACGCTTGGGACCCTCCAGAGTCACCAAAGCCTAAACTTCGCACGGCCTGGGGAACGCTCTTCCACCTGTCCAGCAATCCCCACGTCAAAACCTTTCTCAGCAGAGGCAGGCACTCTCTCCCTTGTACTAGATAGCTCGGCAGAGCCTTCCGAGAAACATGCTGCGTCATTCAGCTTGAACGTGGGACGCGGAGGGGAGAGGACGCTTTCTCCCCGTTTGGAGGCGCCTTGCGCGTGGCTTCAAAGCTGCCTGAACAGCACCAGCGGCCCGACGTCTCTGCACGGCAGGATTGTCGTTGTGGGCCGAGGCTGCGTGTTCTCTCAAAGCGAAAACCGTGCTGGCAATACCTTTCTAGAAACTCCTCCCACGGCACCACATGTTCGGCTCCGGCCAAACGAAAGGTGACCTCAGGCCTCAAGGTAAGTTCCAGTGTTTCACGTCGGGGGAGTTGGGTGTGCAGTGGTTTCCATGAGGCCATACTCCACCACGGAGTGCCTTAACTCTGCGACGCTCCTGGGGGCACACAGGATAGGAGCTCGTTCGCCAATTTCGCAGGATGACTTCTCTCCGTGCCGGAACGGCGGCTCCTGGCTTCTGAGGAACCTTAGCCTAGACAGGCCCCTGGAGAAAGCTCTTCACATTCATAGCAAGGGCCACGTACTGCTCTCTGGCTTGCCTGGGTTGAGTGCCCCAGTCGTCAAAGAGCCTCGCGAAGGCAGTGCTGCGCAGACTCCCTCTGCCAGTCGCACGGCCTCCTTGACTGAAAGAGAACTGCAGTGCCAGAAGGCACCGTGCGGACGACTGGCTCCAGGAGGTGACTCGGGACAGCACTCTCACAGAAGCGAAAGCTAGGCTGTGGGCCCAGCCTGAGGACCAGCACGTTTTCCACACTTAACACAGCCAAGGCATGAGCCAGACGACAGCCTTGGTCACTGAGGCCTATCTAAGGTACTGCCATACTTACCCACTAGATCCCACGCAGAGGTCCCTGTGCCCAAAAGGGCCTCCATGGAAGGGCCCTGTTCCTCCCGTGTGTTTCCTTGAGGTAATCAGAAAGCACTGAGGATAACTACGTGAGCTCAGCTCTGAAACTGGGCGACCCTGGGCAAACCTTATTCCCCTCCGTGGTAGACGAGACAGTGGCGGGTGCTAAGCTGCCTGAAGCACACTCCTCGCGCCCACCTTCTCTTTGCTGCCGGAAGGCCTCACATAAGAGGCCTGAGTGTACTCGTGACGGAAGCCGCCTGAGTGTACTCGTGTGAGGCCTGCTGCTCTCAGTTCCTTGCTGGGAGCTTCAGCAAGAGCACTCTGGAGCTCGCCGACAAAAGAACTGTGAGCCCCCCAGCCCCACCCCGGCCTCAAGCAAAAGTCCGGATTTCCCCCGTCAGTAACACCTCGGAGTGCCATAGGAGCGAAGAAGCACGCGTTAAGGGAATGCTTCAACAGTGCTAGGGATTTATTTCACGAGACACTGTGCACTCACGTTCGTTGTAACAACTGTCAAAGGGCACTGTATGCCTTCCAACTCCTCTGTTGCGTTAGAGCCACAGGAAGTAAATGCATTCGTTTGATTCAGCTCCGTGAACGTGCAACGATGATGGCGAAGCGCTGCCCTGTTCGCTCGAAAGCTCTCGTTCGTACGGCCTTCCAACGGCCTCAGGGTACGCAGTTCTAAACAGCCTTACATTCCACGCTGGTGTGCCCCCAATTAGGAATTTGGGCTCTTCTGTGAGACACCAATGTGCGTCCCGAATGAAACCGGGGGGCTCCCCCAGGACGTCTGCGTACGGCAGTCGGTTGCCAGCTGTTTACTTCCAGCCGGAGAAAGAAAAAGAGGACAGCTTTCCCAGGCACAATTCTGGACGCTTGGGACCCTCCAGAGTCACCAAAGCCTAAACTTCGCACGGCCTGGGGAACGCTCTTCCACCTGTCCAGCAATCCCCACGTCAAAACCTTTCTCAGCAGAGGCAGGCACTCTCTCCCTTGTACTGGATAGCTCGGCAGAGCCTTCCGAGAAACATGCTGCGTCATTCAGCTTGAACGTGGGACGCGGAGGGGAGAGGACGCTTTCTCCCCGTTTGCAGGCGCCTTGCGCGTGGCTTCAAAGCTGCCTGAACAGCACCAGCGGCCCGACGTCTCTGCACGGCAGGATTGTCGTTGTGGGCCGAGGCTGCGTGTTCTCTCAAAGCGAAAACCGTGCTGGCAATACCTTTCTAGAAACTCCTCCCACGGCACCACATGTTCGGCTCCGGCCAAACGAAAGGTGACCTCAGGCCTCAAGGTAAGTTCCAGTGTTTCACGTCGGGGGAGTTGGGTGTGCAGTGGTTTCCATGAGGCCATACTCCACCACGGAGTGCCTTAACTCTGCGACGCTCCTGGGGGCACACAGGATAGGAGCTCGTTCGCCAATTTCGCAGGATGACTTCTCTCCGTGCCGGAACGGCGGCTCCTGGCTTCTGAGGAACCTTAGCCTAGACAGGCCCCTGGAGAAAGCTCTTCACATTCATAGCAAGGGCCACGTACTGCTCTCTGGCTTGCCTGGGTTGAGTGCCCCAGTCGTCAAAGAGCCTCGCGAAGGCAGTGCTGCGCAGACTCCCTCTGCCAGTCGCACGGCCTCCTTGACTGAAAGAGAACTGCAGTGCCAGAAGGCACCGTGCGGACGACTGGCTCCAGGAGGTGACTCGGGACAGCACTCTCACAGAAGCGAAAGCTAGGCTGTGGGCCCAGCCTGAGGACCAGCACGTTTTCCACACTTAACACAGCCAAGGCATGAGCCAGACGACAGCCTTGGTCACTGAGGCCTATCTAAGGTACTGCCATACTTACCCACTAGATCCCACGCAGAGGTCCCTGTGCCCAAAAGGGCCTCCATGGAAGGGCCCTGTTCCTCCCGTGTGTTTCCTTGAGGTAATCAGAAAGCACTGAGGATAACTACGTGAGCTCAGCTCTGAAACTGGGCGACCCTGGGCAAACCTTATTCCCCTCCGTGGTAGACGAGACAGTGGCGGGTGCTAAGCTGCCTGAAGCACACTCCTCGCGCCCACCTTCTCTTTGCTGCCGGAAGGCCTCACATAAGAGGCCTGAGTGTACTCGTGACGGAAGCCGCCTGAGTGTACTCGTGTGAGGCCTGCTGCTCTCAGTTCCTTGCTGGGAGCTTCAGCAAGAGCACTCTGGAGCTCGCCGACAAAAGAATTGTGAGCCCCCCAGCCCCACCCCGGCCTCAAGCAAAAGTCCGGATTTCCCCCGTCAGTAACACCTCGGAGTGCCATAGGAGCGAAGAAGCACGCGTTAAGGGAATGCTTCAACAGTGCTAGGGATTTATTTCACGAGACACTGTGCACTCACGTTCGTTGTAACAACTGTCAAAGGGCACTGTATGCCTTCCAACTCCTCTGTTGCGTTAGAGCCACAGGAAGTAAATGCATTCGTTTGATTCAGCTCCGTGAACGTGCAACGATGATGGCGAAGCGCTGCCCTGTTCGCTCGAAAGCTCTCGTTCGTACGGCCTTCCAACGGCCTCAGGGTACGCAGTTCTAAACAGCCTTACATTCCACGCTGGTGTGCCCCCAATTAGGAATTTGGGCTCTTCTGTGAGACACCAATGTGCGTCCCGAATGAAACCGGGGGGCTCCCCCAGGACGTCTGCGTACGGCAGTCGGTTGCCAGCTGTTTACTTCCAGCCGGAGAAAGAAAAAGAGGACAGCTTTCCCAGGCACAATTCTGGACCCTTGGGACCCTCCAGAGTCACCAAAGCCTAAACTTCGCACGGCCTGGGGAACGCTCTTCCACCTGTCCAGCAATCCCCACGTCAAAACCTTTCTCAGCAGAGGCAGGCACTCTCTCCCTTGTACTGGATAGCTCGGCAGAGCCTTCCGAGAAACATGCTGCGTCATTCAGCTTGAACGTGGGACGCGGAGGGGAGAGGACGCTTTCTCCCCGTTTGGAGGCGCCTTGCGCGTGGCTTCAAAGCTGCCTGAACAGCACCAGCGGCCCGACGTCTCTGCACGGCAGGATTGTCGTTGTGGGCCGAGGCTGCGTGTTCTCTCAAAGCGAAAACCGTGCTGGCAATACCTTTCTAGAAACTCCTCCCACGGCACCACATGTTCGGCTCCGGCCAAACGAAAGGTGACCTCAGGCCTCAAGGTAAGTTCCAGTGTTTCACGTCGGGGGAGTTGGGTGTGCAGTGGTTTCCATGAGGCCATACTCCACCACGGAGTGCCTTAACTCTGCGACGCTCCTGGGGGCACACAGGATAGGAGCTCGTTCGCCAATTTCGCAGGATGACTTCTCTCCGTGCCGGAACGGCGGCTCCTGGCTTCTGAGGAACCTTAGCCTAGACAGGCCCCTGGAGAAAGCTCTTCACATTCATAGCAAGGGCCACGTACTGCTCTCTGGCTTGCCTGGGTTGAGTGCCCCAGTCGTCAAAGAGCCTCGCGAAGGCAGTGCTGCGCAGACTCCCTCTGCCAGTCGCACGGCCTCCTTGACTGAAAGAGAACCGCAGTGCCAGAAGGCACCGTGCGGACGACTGGCTCCAGGAGGAGACTCGGGACAGCACTCTCACAGAAGCGAAAGCTAGGCTGTGGGCCCAGCCTGAGGACCAGCACGTTTTCCACACTTAACACAGCCAAGGCATGAGCCAGACGACAGCCTTGGTCACTGAGGCCTATCTAAGGTACTGCCATACTTACCCACTAGATCCCACGCAGAGGTCCCTGTGCCCAAAAGGGCCTCCATGGAAGGGCCCTGTTCCTCCCGTGTGTTTCCTTGAGGTAATCAGAAAGCACTGAGGATAACTACGTGAGCTCAGCTCTGAAACTGGGCGACCCTGGGCAAACCTTATTCCCCTCCGTGGTAGACGAGACAGTGGCGGGTGCTAAGCTGCCTGAAGCACACTCCTCGCGCCCACCTTCTCTTTGCTGCCGGAAGGCCTCACATAAGAGGCCTGAGTGTACTCGTGACGGAAGCTGCCTGAGTGTACTCGTGTGAGGCCTGCTGCTCTCAGTTCCTTGCTGGGAGCTTCAGCAAGAGCACTCTGGAGCTCGCCGACAAAAGAACTGTGAGCCCCCCAGCCCCACCCCGGCCTCAAGCAAAAGTCCGGATTTCCCCCGTCAGTAACACCTCGGAGTGCCATAGGAGCGAAGAAGCACGCGTTAAGGGAATGCTTCAACAGTGCTAGGGATTTATTTCACGAGACACTGTGCACTCACGTTCGTTGTAACAACTGTCAAAGGGCACTGTATGCCTTCCAACTCCTCTGTTGCGTTAGAGCCACAGGAAGTAAATGCATTCGTTTGATTCAGCTCCGTGAACGTGCAACGATGATGGCGAAGCGCTGCCCTGTTCGCTCGAAAGCTCTCGTTCGTACGGCCTTCCAACGGCCTCAGGGTACGCAGTTCTAAACAGCCTTACATTCCACGCTGGTGTGCCCCCAATTAGGAATTTGGGCTCTTCTGTGAGACACCAATGTGCGTCCCGAATGAAACCGGGGGGCTCCCCCAGGACGTCTGCGTACGGCAGTCGGTTGCCAGCTGTTTACTTCCAGCCGGAGAAAGAAAAAGAGGACAGCTTTCCCAGGCACAATTCTGGACCCTTGGGACCCTCCAGAGTCACCAAAGCCTAAACTTCGCACGGCCTGGGGAACGCTCTTCCACCTGTCCAGCAATCCCCACGTCAAAACCTTTCTCAGCAGAGGCAGGCACTCTCTCCCTTGTACTGGATAGCTCGGCAGAGCCTTCCGAGAAACATGCTGCGTCATTCAGCTTGAACGTGGGACGCGGAGGGGAGAGGACGCTTTCTCCCCGTTTGGAGGCGCCTTGCGCGTGGCTTCAAAGCTGCCTGAACAGCACCAGCGGCCCGACGTCTCTGCACGGCAGGATTGTCGTTGTGGGCCGAGGCTGCGTGTTCTCTCAAAGCGAAAACCGTGCTGGCAATACCTTTCTAGAAACTCCTCCCACGGCACCACATGTTCGGCTCCGGCCAAACGAAAGGTGACCTCAGGCCTCAAGGTAAGTTCCAGTGTTTCACGTCGGGGGAGTTGGGTGTGCAGTGGTTTCCATGAGGCCATACTCCACCACGGAGTGCCTTAACTCTGCGACGCTCCTGGGGGCACACAGGATAGGAGCTCGTTCGCCAATTTCGCAGGATGACTTCTCTCCGTGCCGGAACGGCGGCTCCTGGCTTCTGAGGAACCTTAGCCTAGACAGGCCCCTGGAGAAAGCTCTTCACATTCATAGCAAGGGCCACGTACTGCTCTCTGGCTTGCCTGGGTTGAGTGCCCCAGTCGTCAAAGAGCCTCGCGAAGGCAGTGCTGCGCAGACTCCCTCTGCCAGTCGCACGGCCTCCTTGACTGAAAGAGAACTGCAGTGCCAGAAGGCACCGTGCGGACGACTGGCTCCAGGAGGTGACTCGGGACAGCACTCTCACAGAAGCGAAAGCTAGGCTGTGGGCCCAGCCTGAGGACCAGCACGTTTTCCACACTTAACACAGCCAAGGCATGAGCCAGACGACAGCCTTGGTCACTGAGGCCTATCTAAGGTACTGCCATACTTACCCACTAGATCCCACGCAGAGGTCCCTGTGCCCAAAAGGGCCTCCATGGAAGGGCCCTGTTCCTCCCGTGTGTTTCCTTGAGGTAATCAGAAAGCACTGAGGATAACTACGTGAGCTCAGCTCTGAAACTGGGCGACCCTGGGCAAACCTTATTCCCCTCCGTGGTAGACGAGACAGTGGCGGGTGCTAAGCTGCCTGAAGCACACTCCTCGCGCCCACCTTCTCTTTGCTGCCGGAAGGCCTCACATAAGAGGCCTGAGTGTACTCGTGACGGAAGCCGCCTGAGTGTACTCGTGTGAGGCCTGCTGCTCTCAGTTCCTTGCTGGGAGCTTCAGCAAGAGCACTCTGGAGCTCGCCGACAAAAGAATTGTGAGCCCCCCAGCCCCACCCCGGCCTCAAGCAAAAGTCCGGATTTCCCCCGTCAGTAACACCTCGGAGTGCCATAGGAGCGAAGAAGCACGCGTTAAGGGAATGCTTCAACAGTGCTAGGGATTTATTTCACGAGACACTGTGCACTCACGTTCGTTGTAACAACTGTCAAAGGGCACTGTATGCCTTCCAACTCCTCTGTTGCGTTAGAGCCACAGGAAGTAAATGCATTCGTTTGATTCAGCTCCGTGAACGTGCAACGATGATGGCGAAGCGCTGCCCTGTTCGCTCGAAAGCTCTCGTTCGTACGGCCTTCCAACGGCCTCAGGGTACGCAGTTCTAAACAGCCTTACATTCCACGCTGGTGTGCCCCCAATTAGGAATTTGGGCTCTTCTGTGAGACACCAATGTGCGTCCCGAATGAAACCGGGGGGCTCCCCCAGGACGTCTGCGTACGGCAGTCGGTTGCCAGCTGTTTACTTCCAGCCGGAGAAAGAAAAAGAGGACAGCTTTCCCAGGCACAATTCTGGACCCTTGGGACCCTCCAGAGTCACCAAAGCCTAAACTTCGCACGGCCTGGGGAACGCTCTTCCACCTGTCCAGCAATCCCCACGTCAAAACCTTTCTCAGCAGAGGCAGGCACTCTCTCCCTTGTACTGGATAGCTCGGCAGAGCCTTCCGAGAAACATGCTGCGTCATTCAGCTTGAACGTGGGACGCGGAGGGGAGAGGACGCTTTCTCCCCGTTTGGAGGCGCCTTGCGCGTGGCTTCAAAGCTGCCTGAACAGCACCAGCGGCCCGACGTCTCTGCACGGCAGGATTGTCGTTGTGGGCCGAGGCTGCGTGTTCTCTCAAAGCGAAAACCGTGCTGGCAATACCTTTCTAGAAACTCCTCCCACGGCACCACATGTTCGGCTCCGGCCAAACGAAAGGTGACCTCAGGCCTCAAGGTAAGTTCCAGTGTTTCACGTCGGGGGAGTTGGGTGTGCAGTGGTTTCCATGAGGCCATACTCCACCACGGAGTGCCTTAACTCTGCGACGCTCCTGGGGGCACACAGGATAGGAGCTCGTTCGCCAATTTCGCAGGATGACTTCTCTCCGTGCCGGAACGGCGGCTCCTGGCTTCTGAGGAACCTTAGCCTAGACAGGCCCCTGGAGAAAGCTCTTCACATTCATAGCAAGGGCCACGTACTGCTCTCTGGCTTGCCTGGGTTGAGTGCCCCAGTCGTCAAAGAGCCTCGCGAAGGCAGTGCTGCGCAGACTCCCTCTGCCAGTCGCACGGCCTCCTTGACTGAAAGAGAACCGCAGTGCCAGAAGGCACCGTGCGGACGACTGGCTCCAGGAGGAGACTCGGGACAGCACTCTCACAGAAGCGAAAGCTAGGCTGTGGGCCCAGCCTGAGGACCAGCACGTTTTCCACACTTAACACAGCTAAGGCATGAGCCAGACGACAGCCTTGGTCACTGAGGCCTATCTAAGGTACTGCCATACTTACCCACTAGATCCCACGCAGAGGTCCCTGTGCCCAAAAGGGCCTCCATGGAAGGGCCCTGTTCCTCCCGTGTGTTTCCTTGAGGTAATCAGAAAGCACTGAGGATAACTACGTGAGCTCAGCTCTGAAACTGGGCGACCCTGGGCAAACCTTATTCCCCTCCGTGGTAGACGAGACAGTGGCGGGTGCTAAGCTGCCTGAAGCACACTCCTCGCGCCCACCTTCTCTTTGCTGCCGGAAGGCCTCACATAAGAGGCCTGAGTGTACTCGTGACGGAAGCTGCCTGAGTGTACTCGTGTGAGGCCTGCTGCTCTCAGTTCCTTGCTGGGAGCTTCAGCAAGAGCACTCTGGAGCTCGCCGACAAAAGAACTGTGAGCCCCCCAGCCCCACCCCGGCCTCAAGCAAAAGTCCGGATTTCCCCCGTCAGTAACACCTCGGAGTGCCATAGGAGCGAAGAAGCACGCGTTAAGGGAATGCTTCAACAGTGCTAGGGATTTATTTCACGAGACACTGTGCACTCACGTTCGTTGTAACAACTGTCAAAGGGCACTGTATGCCTTCCAACTCCTCTGTTGCGTTAGAGCCACAGGAAGTAAATGCATTCGTTTGATTCAGCTCCGTGAACGTGCAACGATGATGGCGAAGCGCTGCCCTGTTCGCTCGAAAGCTCTCGTTCGTACGGCCTTCCAACGGCCTCAGGGTACGCAGTTCTAAACAGCCTTACATTCCACGCTGGTGTGCCCCCAATTAGGAATTTGGGCTCTTCTGTGAGACACCAATGTGCGTCCCGAATGAAACCGGGGGGCTCCCCCAGGACGTCTGCGTACGGCAGTCGGTTGCCAGCTGTTTACTTCCAGCCGGAGAAAGAAAAAGAGGACAGCTTTCCCAGGCACAATTCTGGACCCTTGGGACCCTCCAGAGTCACCAAAGCCTAAACTTCGCACGGCCTGGGGAACGCTCTTCCACCTGTCCAGCAATCCCCACGTCAAAACCTTTCTCAGCAGAGGCAGGCACTCTCTCCCTTGTACTGGATAGCTCGGCAGAGCCTTCCGAGAAACATGCTGCGTCATTCAGCTTGAACGTGGGACGCGGAGGGGAGAGGACGCTTTCTCCCCGTTTGGAGGCGCCTTGCGCGTGGCTTCAAAGCTGCCTGAACAGCACCAGCGGCCCGACGTCTCTGCACGGCAGGATTGTCGTTGTGGGCCGAGGCTGCGTGTTCTCTCAAAGCGAAAACCGTGCTGGCAATACCTTTCTAGAAACTCCTCCCACGGCACCACATGTTCGGCTCCGGCCAAACGAAAGGTGACCTCAGGCCTCAAGGTAAGTTCCAGTGTTTCACGTCGGGGGAGTTGGGTGTGCAGTGGTTTCCATGAGGCCATACTCCACCACGGAGTGCCTTAACTCTGCGACGCTCCTGGGGGCACACAGGATAGGAGCTCGTTCGCCAATTTCGCAGGATGACTTCTCTCCGTGCCGGAACGGCGGCTCCTGGCTTCTGAGGAACCTTAGCCTAGACAGGCCCCTGGAGAAAGCTCTTCACATTCATAGCAAGGGCCACGTACTGCTCTCTGGCTTGCCTGGGTTGAGTGCCCCAGTCGTCAAAGAGCCTCGCGAAGGCAGTGCTGCGCAGACTCCCTCTGCCAGTCGCACGGCCTCCTTGACTGAAAGAGAACTGCAGTGCCAGAAGCCACCGTGCGGACGACTGGCTCCAGGAGGAGACTCGGGACAGCACTCTCACAGAAGCGAAAGCTAGGCTGTGGGCCCAGCCTGAGGACCAGCACGTTTTCCACACTTAACACAGCCAAGGCATGAGCCAGACGACAGCCTTGGTCACTGAGGCCTATCTAAGGTACTGCCATACTTACCCACTAGATCCCACGCAGAGGTCCCTGTGCCCAAAAGGGCCTCCATGGAAGGGCCCTGTTCCTCCCGTGTGTTTCCTTGAGGTAATCAGAAAGCACTGAGGATAACTACGTGAGCTCAGCTCTGAAACTGGGCGACCCTGGGCAAACCTTATTCCCCTCCGTGGTAGACGAGACAGTGGCGGGTGCTAAGCTGCCTGAAGCACACTCCTCGCGCCCACCTTCTCTTTGCTGCCGGAAGGCCTCACATAAGAGGCCTGAGTGTACTCGTGACGGAAGCCGCCTGAGTGTACTCGTGTGAGGCCTGCTGCTCTCAGTTCCTTGCTGGGAGCTTCAGCAAGAGCACTCTGGAGCTCGCCGACAAAAGAATTGTGAGCCCCCCAGCCCCACCCCGGCCTCAAGCAAAAGTCCGGATTTCCCCCGTCAGTAACACCTCGGAGTGCCAGAGGAGCGAAGAAGCACGCGTTAAGGGAATGCTTCAACAGTGCTAGGGATTTATTTCACGAGACACTGTGCACTCACGTTCGTTGTAACAACTGTCAAAGGGCACTGTATGCCTTCCAACTCCTCTGTTGCGTTTGAGCCACAGGAAGTAAATGCATTCGTTTGATTCAGCTCCGTGAACGTGCAACGATGATGGCGAAGCGCTGCCCTGTTCGCTCGAAAGCTCTCGTTCGTACGGCCTTCCAACGGCCTCAGGGTACGCAGTTCTAAACAGCCTTACATTCCACGCTGGTGTGCCCCCAATTAGGAATTTGGGCTCTTCTGTGAGACACCAATGTGCGTCCCGAATGAAACCGGGGGGCTCCCCCAGGACGTCTGCGTACGGCAGTCGGTTGCCAGCTGTTTACTTCCAGCCGGAGAAAGAAAAAGAGGACAGCTTTCCCAGGCACAATTCTGGACGCTTGGGACCCTCCAGAGTCACCAAAGCCTAAACTTCGCACGGCCTGGGGAACGCTCTTCCACCTGTCCAGCAATCCCCACGTCAAAACCTTTCTCAGCAGAGGCAGGCACTCTCTCCCTTGTACTAGATAGCTCGGCAGAGCCTTCCGAGAAACATGCTGCGTCATTCAGCTTGAACGTGGGACGCGGAGGGGAGAGGACGCTTTCTCCCCGTTTGGAGGCGCCTTGCGCGTGGCTTCAAAGCTGCCTGAACAGCACCAGCGGCCCGACGTCTCTGCACGGCAGGATTGTCGTTGTGGGCCGAGGCTGCGTGTTCTCTCAAAGCGAAAACCGTGCTGGCAATACCTTTCTAGAAACTCCTCCCACGGCACCACATGTTCGGCTCCGGCCAAACGAAAGGTGACCTCAGGCCTCAAGGTAAGTTCCAGTGTTTCACGTCGGGGGAGTTGGGTGAGCAGTGGTTTCCATGAGGCCATACTCCACCACGGAGTGCCTTAACTCTGCGACGCTCCTGGGGGCACACAGGATAGGAGCTCGTTCGCCAATTTCGCAGGATGACTTCTCTCCGTGCCGGAACGGCGGCTCCTGGCTTCTGAGGAACCTTAGCCTAGACAGGCCCCTGGAGAAAGCTCTTCACATTCATAGCAAGGGCCACGTACTGCTCTCTGGCTTGCCTGGGTTGAGTGCCCCAGTCGTCAAAGAGCCTCGCGAAGGCAGTGCTGCGCAGACTCCCTCTGCCAGTCGCACGGCCTCCTTGACTGAAAGAGAACTGCAGTGCCAGAAGGCACCGTGCGGACGACTGGCTCCAGGAGGTGACTCGGGACAGCACTCTCACAGAAGCGAAAGCTAGGCTGTGGGCCCAGCCTGAGGACCAGCACGTTTTCCACACTTAACACAGCCAAGGCATGAGCCAGACGACAGCCTTGGTCACTGAGGCCTATCTAAGGTACTGCCATACTTACCCACTAGATCCCACGCAGAGGTCCCTGTGCCCAAAAGGGCCTCCATGGAAGGGCCCTGTTCCTCCCGTGTGTTTCCTTGAGGTAATCAGAAAGCACTGAGGATAACTACGTGAGCTCAGCTCTGAAACTGGGCGACCCTGGGCAAACCTTATTCCCCTCCGTGGTAGACGAGACAGTGGCGGGTGCTAAGCTGCCTGAAGCACACTCCTCGCGCCCACCTTCTCTTTGCTGCCGGAAGGCCTCACATAAGAGGCCTGAGTGTACTCGTGACGGAAGCCGCCTGAGTGTACTCGTGTGAGGCCTGCTGCTCTCAGTTCCTTGCTGGGAGCTTCAGCAAGAGCACTCTGGAGCTCGCCGACAAAAGAATTGTGAGCCCCCCAGCCCCACCCCGGCCTCAAGCAAAAGTCCGGATTTCCCCCGTCAGTAACACCTCGGAGTGCCAGAGGAGCGAAGAAGCACGCGTTAAGGGAATGCTTCAACAGTGCTAGGGATTTATTTCACGAGACACTGTGCACTCACGTTCGTTGTAACAACTGTCAAAGGGCACTGTATGCCTTCCAACTCCTCTGTTGCGTTTGAGCCACAGGAAGTAAATGCATTCGTTTGATTCAGCTCCGTGAACGTGCAACGATGATGGCGAAGCGCTGCCCTGTTCGCTCGAAAGCTCTCGTTCGTACGGCCTTCCAACGGCCTCAGGGTACGCAGTTCTAAACAGCCTTACATTCCACGCTGGTGTGCCCCCAATTAGGAATTTGGGCTCTTCTGTGAGACACCAATGTGCGTCCCGAATGAAACCGGGGGGCTCCCCCAGGACGTCTGCGTACGGCAGTCGGTTGCCAGCTGTTTACTTCCAGCCGGAGAAAGAAAAAGAGGACAGCTTTCCCAGGCACAATTCTGGACGCTTGGGACCCTCCAGAGTCACCAAAGCCTAAACTTCGCACGGCCTGGGGAACGCTCTTCCACCTGTCCAGCAATCCCCACGTCAAAACCTTTCTCAGCAGAGGCAGGCACTCTCTCCCTTGTACTGGATAGCTCGGCAGAGCCTTCCGAGAAACATGCTGCGTCATTCAGCTTGAACGTGGGACGCGGAGGGGAGAGGACGCTTTCTCCCCGTTTGGAGGCGCCTTGCGCGTGGCTTCAAAGCTGCCTGAACAGCACCAGCGGCCCGACGTCTCTGCACGGCAGGATTGTCGTTGTGGGCCGAGGCTGCGTGTTCTCTCAAAGCGAAAACCGTGCTGGCAATACCTTTCTAGAAACTCCTCCCACGGCACCACATGTTCGGCTCCGGCCAAACGAAAGGTGACCTCAGGCCTCAAGGTAAGTTCCAGTGTTTCACGTCGGGGGAGTTGGGTGTGCAGTGGTTTCCATGAGGCCATACTCCACCACGGAGTGCCTTAACTCTGCGACGCTCCTGGGGGCACACAGGATAGGAGCTCGTTCGCCAATTTCGCAGGATGACTTCTCTCCGTGCCGGAACGGCGGCTCCTGGCTTCTGAGGAACCTTAGCCTAGACAGGCCCCTGGAGAAAGCTCTTCACATTCATAGCAAGGGCCACGTACTGCTCTCTGGCTTGCCTGGGTTGAGTGCCCCAGTCGTCAAAGAGCCTCGCGAAGGCAGTGCTGCGCAGACTCCCTCTGCCAGTCGCACGGCCTCCTTGACTGAAAGAGAACTGCAGTGCCAGAAGGCACCGTGCGGACGACTGGCTCCAGGAGGTGACTCGGGACAGCACTCTCACAGAAGCGAAAGCTAGGCTGTGGGCCCAGCCTGAGGACCAGCACGTTTTCCACACTTAACACAGCCAAGGCATGAGCCAGACGACAGCCTTGGTCACTGAGGCCTATCTAAGGTACTGCCATACTTACCCACTAGATCCCACGCAGAGGTCCCTGTGCCCAAAAGGGCCTCCATGGAAGGGCCCTGTTCCTCCCGTGTGTTTCCTTGAGGTAATCAGAAAGCACTGAGGATAACTACGTGAGCTCAGCTCTGAAACTGGGCGACCCTGGGCAAACCTTATTCCCCTCCGTGGTAGACGAGACAGTGGCGGGTGCTAAGCTGCCTGAAGCACACTCCTCGCGCCCACCTTCTCTTTGCTGCCGGAAGGCCTCACATAAGAGGCCTGAGTGTACTCGTGACGGAAGCCGCCTGAGTGTACTCGTGTGAGGCCTGCTGCTCTCAGTTCCTTGCTGGGAGCTTCAGCAAGAGCACTCTGGAGCTCGCCGACAAAAGAATTGTGAGCCCCCTAGCCCCACCCCGGCCTCAAGCAAAAGTCCGGATTTCCCCCGTCAGTAACACCTCGGAGTGCCAGAGGAGCGAAGAAGCACGCGTTAAGGGAATGCTTCAACAGTGCTAGGGATTTATTTCACGAGACACTGTGCACTCACGTTCGTTGTAACAACTGTCAAAGGGCACTGTATGCCTTCCAACTCCTCTGTTGCGTTTGAGCCACAGGAAGTAAATGCATTCGTTTGATTCAGCTCCGTGAACGTGCAACGATGATGGCGAAGCGCTGCCCTGTTCGCTCGAAAGCTCTCGTTCGTACGGCCTTCCAACGGCCTCAGGGTACGCAGTTCTAAACAGCCTTACATTCCACGCTGGTGTGCCCCCAATTAGGAATTTGGGCTCTTCTGTGAGACACCAATGTGCGTCCCGAATGAAACCGGGGGGCTCCCCCAGGACGTCTGCGTACGGCAGTCGGTTGCCAGCTGTTTACTTCCAGCCGGAGAAAGAAAAAGAGGACAGCTTTCCCAGGCACAATTCTGGACGCTTGGGACCCTCCAGAGTCACCAAAGCCTAAACTTCGCACGGCCTGGGGAACGCTCTTCCACCTGTCCAGCAATCCCCACGTCAAAACCTTTCTCAGCAGAGGCAGGCACTCTCTCCCTTGTACTAGATAGCTCGGCAGAGCCTTCCGAGAAACATGCTGCGTCATTCAGCTTGAACGTGGGACGCGGAGGGGAGAGGACGCTTTCTCCCCGTTTGGAGGCGCCTTGCGCGTGGCTTCAAAGCTGCCTGAACAGCACCAGCGGCCCGACGTCTCTGCACGGCAGGATTGTCGTTGTGGGCCGAGGCTGCGTGTTCTCTCAAAGCGAAAACCGTGCTGGCAATACCTTTCTAGAAACTCCTCCCACGGCACCACATGTTCGGCTCCGGCCAAACGAAAGGTGACCTCAGGCCTCAAGGTAAGTTCCAGTGTTTCACGTCGGGGGAGTTGGGTGTGCAGTGGTTTCCATGAGGCCATACTCCACCACGGAGTGCCTTAACTCTGCGACGCTCCTGGGGGCACACAGGATAGGAGCTCGTTCGCCAATTTCGCAGGATGACTTCTCTCCGTGCCGGAACGGCGGCTCCTGGCTTCTGAGGAACCTTAGCCTAGACAGGCCCCTGGAGAAAGCTCTTCACATTCATAGCAAGGGCCACGTACTGCTCTCTGGCTTGCCTGGGTTGAGTGCCCCAGTCGTCAAAGAGCCTCGCGAAGGCAGTGCTGCGCAGACTCCCTCTGCCAGTCGCACGGCCTCCTTGACTGAAAGAGAACTGCAGTGCCAGAAGGCACCGTGCGGACGACTGGCTCCAGGAGGAGACTCGGGACAGCACTCTCACAGAAGCGAAAGCTAGGCTGTGGGCCCAGCCTGAGGACCAGCACGTTTTCCACACTTAACACAGCCAAGGCATGAGCCAGACGACAGCCTTGGTCACTGAGGCCTATCTAAGGTACTGCCATACTTACCCACTAGATCCCACGCAGAGGTCCCTGTGCCCAAAAGGGCCTCCATGGAAGGGCCCTGTTCCTCCCGTGTGTTTCCTTGAGGTAATCAGAAAGCACTGAGGATAACTACGTGAGCTCAGCTCTGAAACTGGGCGACCCTGGGCAAACCTTATTCCCCTCCGTGGTAGACGAGACAGTGGCGGGTGCTAAGCTGCCTGAAGCACACTCCTCGCGCCCACCTTCTCTTTGCTGCCGGAAGGCCTCACATAAGAGGCCTGAGTGTACTCGTGACGGAAGCCGCCTGAGTGTACTCGTGTGAGGCCTGCTGCTCTCAGTTCCTTGCTGGGAGCTTCAGCAAGAGCACTCTGGAGCTCGCCGACAAAAGAATTGTGAGCCCCCCAGCCCCACCCCGGCCTCAAGCAAAAGTCCGGATTTCCCCCGTCAGTAACACCTCGGAGTGCCAGAGGAGCGAAGAAGCACGCGTTAAGGGAATGCTTCAACAGTGCTAGGGATTTATTTCACGAGACACTGTGCACTCACGTTCGTTGTAACAACTGTCAAAGGGCACTGTATGCCTTCCAACTCCTCTGTTGCGTTTGAGCCACAGGAAGTAAATGCATTCGTTTGATTCAGCTCCGTGAACGTGCAACGATGATGGCGAAGCGCTGCCCTGTTCGCTCGAAAGCTCTCGTTCGTACGGCCTTCCAACGGCCTCAGGGTACGCAGTTCTAAACAGCCTTACATTCCACGCTGGTGTGCCCCCAATTAGGAATTTGGGCTCTTCTGTGAGACACCAATGTGCGTCCCGAATGAAACCGGGGGGCTCCCCCAGGACGTCTGCGTACGGCAGTCGGTTGCCAGCTGTTTACTTCCAGCCGGAGAAAGAAAAAGAGGACAGCTTTCCCAGGCACAATTCTGGACGCTTGGGACCCTCCAGAGTCACCAAAGCCTAAACTTCGCACGGCCTGGGGAACGCTCTTCCACCTGTCCAGCAATCCCCACGTCAAAACCTTTCTCAGCAGAGGCAGGCACTCTCTCCCTTGTACTGGATAGCTCGGCAGAGCCTTCCGAGAAACATGCTGCGTCATTCAGCTTGAACGTGGGACGCGGAGGGGAGAGGACGCTTTCTCCCCGTTTGCAGGCGCCTTGCGCGTGGCTTCAAAGCTGCCTGAACAGCACCAGCGGCCCGACGTCTCTGCACGGCAGGATTGTCGTTGTGGGCCGAGGCTGCGTGTTCTCTCAAAGCGAAAACCGTGCTGGCAATACCTTTCTAGAAACTCCTCCCACGGCACCACATGTTCGGCTCCGGCCAAACGAAAGGTGACCTCAGGCCTCAAGGTAAGTTCCAGTGTTTCACGTCGGGGGAGTTGGGTGTGCAGTGGTTTCCATGAGGCCATACTCCACCACGGAGTGCCTTAACTCTGCGACGCTCCTGGGGGCACACAGGATAGGAGCTCGTTCGCCAATTTCGCAGGATGACTTCTCTCCGTGCCGGAACGGCGGCTCCTGGCTTCTGAGGAACCTTAGCCTAGACAGGCCCCTGGAGAAAGCTCTTCACATTCATAGCAAGGGCCACGTACTGCTCTCTGGCTTGCCTGGGTTGAGTGCCCCAGTCGTCAAAGAGCCTCGCGAAGGCAGTGCTGCGCAGACTCCCTCTGCCAGTCGCACGGCCTCCTTGACTGAAAGAGAACTGCAGTGCCAGAAGGCACCGTGCGGACGACTGGCTCCAGGAGGTGACTCGGGACAGCACTCTCACAGAAGCGAAAGCTAGGCTGTGGGCCCAGCCTGAGGACCAGCACGTTTTCCACACTTAACACAGCCAAGGCATGAGCCAGACGACAGCCTTGGTCACTGAGGCCTATCTAAGGTACTGCCATACTTACCCACTAGATCCCACGCAGAGGTCCCTGTGCCCAAAAGGGCCTCCATGGAAGGGCCCTGTTCCTCCCGTGTGTTTCCTTGAGGTAATCAGAAAGCACTGAGGATAACTACGTGAGCTCAGCTCTGAAACTGGGCGACCCTGGGCAAACCTTATTCCCCTCCGTGGTAGACGAGACAGTGGCGGGTGCTAAGCTGCCTGAAGCACACTCCTCGCGCCCACCTTCTCTTTGCTGCCGGAAGGCCTCACATAAGAGGCCTGAGTGTACTCGTGACGGAAGCCGCCTGAGTGTACTCGTGTGAGGCCTGCTGCTCTCAGTTCCTTGCTGGGAGCTTCAGCAAGAGCACTCTGGAGCTCGCCGACAAAAGAATTGTGAGCCCCCCAGCCCCACCCCGGCCTCAAGCAAAAGTCCGGATTTCCCCCGTCAGTAACACCTCGGAGTGCCAGAGGAGCGAAGAAGCACGCGTTAAGGGAATGCTTCAACAGTGCTAGGGATTTATTTCACGAGACACTGTGCACTCACGTTCGTTGTAACAACTGTCAAAGGGCACTGTATGCCTTCCAACTCCTCTGTTGCGTTAGAGCCACAGGAAGTAAATGCATTCGTTTGATTCAGCTCCGTGAACGTGCAACGATGATGGCGAAGCGCTGCCCTGTTCGCTCGAAAGCTCTCGTTCGTACGGCCTTCCAACGGCCTCAGGGTACGCAGTTCTAAACAGCCTTACATTCCACGCTGGTGTGCCCCCAATTAGGAATTTGGGCTCTTCTGTGAGACACCAATGTGCGTCCCGAATGAAACCGGGGGGCTCCCCCAGGACGTCTGCGTACGGCAGTCGGTTGCCAGCTGTTTACTTCCAGCCGGAGAAAGAAAAAGAGGACAGCTTTCCCAGGCACAATTCTGGACCCTTGGGACCCTCCAGAGTCACCAAAGCCTAAACTTCGCACGGCCTGGGGAACGCTCTTCCACCTGTCCAGCAATCCCCACATCAAAACCTTTCTCAGCAGAGGCAGGCACTCTCTCCCTTGTACTGGATAGCTCGGCAGAGCCTTCCGAGAAACATGCTGCGTCATTCAGCTTGAACGTGGGACGCGGAGGGGAGAGGACGCTTTCTCCCCGTTTGGAGGCGCCTTGCGCGTGGCTTCAAAGCTGCCTGAACAGCACCAGCGGCCCGACGTCTCTGCACGGCAGGATTGTCGTTGTGGGCCGAGGCTGCGTGTTCTCTCAAAGCGAAAACCGTGCTGGCAATACCTTTCTAGAAACTCCTCCCACGGCACCACATGTTCGGCTCCGGCCAAACGAAAGGTGACCTCAGGCCTCAAGGTAAGTTCCAGTGTTTCACGTCGGGGGAGTTGGGTGTGCAGTGGTTTCCATGAGGCCATACTCCACCACGGAGTGCCTTAACTCTGCGACGCTCCTGGGGGCACACAGGATAGGAGCTCGTTCGCCAATTTCGCAGGATGACTTCTCTCCGTGCCGGAACGGCGGCTCCTGGCTTCTGAGGAACCTTAGCCTAGACAGGCCCCTGGAGAAAGCTCTTCACATTCATAGCAAGGGCCACGTACTGCTCTCTGGCTTGCCTGGGTTGAGTGCCCCAGTCGTCAAAGAGCCTCGCGAAGGCAGTGCTGCGCAGACTCCCTCTGCCAGTCGCACGGCCTCCTTGACTGAAAGAGAACCGCAGTGCCAGAAGGCACCGTGCGGACGACTGGCTCCAGGAGGAGACTCGGGACAGCACTCTCACAGAAGCGAAAGCTAGGCTGTGGGCCCAGCCTGAGGACCAGCACGTTTTCCACACTTAACACAGCCAAGGCATGAGCCAGACGACAGCCTTGGTCACTGAGGCCTATCTAAGGTACTGCCATACTTACCCACTAGATCCCACGCAGAGGTCCCTGTGCCCAAAAGGGCCTCCATGGAAGGGCCCTGTTCCTCCCGTGTGTTTCCTTGAGGTAATCAGAAAGCACTGAGGATAACTACGTGAGCTCAGCTCTGAAACTGGGCGACCCTGGGCAAACCTTATTCCCCTCCGTGGTAGACGAGACAGTGGCGGGTGCTAAGCTGCCTGAAGCACACTCCTCGCGCCCACCTTCTCTTTGCTGCCGGAAGGCCTCACATAAGAGGCCTGAGTGTACTCGTGACGGAAGCTGCCTGAGTGTACTCGTGTGAGGCCTGCTGCTCTCAGTTCCTTGCTGGGAGCTTCAGCAAGAGCACTCTGGAGCTCGCCGACAAAAGAACTGTGAGCCCCCCAGCCCCACCCCGGCCTCAAGCAAAAGTCCGGATTTCCCCCGTCAGTAACACCTCGGAGTGCCATAGGAGCGAAGAAGCACGCGTTAAGGGAATGCTTCAACAGTGCTAGGGATTTATTTCACGAGACACTGTGCACTCACGTTCGTTGTAACAACTGTCAAAGGGCACTGTATGCCTTCCAACTCCTCTGTTGCGTTAGAGCCACAGGAAGTAAATGCATTCGTTTGATTCAGCTCCGTGAACGTGCAACGATGATGGCGAAGCGCTGCCCTGTTCGCTCGAAAGCTCTCGTTCGTACGGCCTTCCAACGGCCTCAGGGTACGCAGTTCTAAACAGCCTTACATTCCACGCTGGTGTGCCCCCAATTAGGAATTTGGGCTCTTCTGTGAGACACCAATGTGCGTCCCGAATGAAACCGGGGGGCTCCTCCAGGACGTCTGCGTACGGCAGTCGGTTGCCAGCTGTTTACTTCCAGCCGGAGAAAGAAAAAGAGGACAGCTTTCCCAGGCACAATTCTGGACCCTTGGGACCCTCCAGAGTCACCAAAGCCTAAACTTCGCACGGCCTGGGGAACGCTCTTCCACCTGTCCAGCAATCCCCACGTCAAAACCTTTCTCAGCAGAGGCAGGCACTCTCTCCCTTGTACTGGATAGCTCGGCAGAGCCTTCCGAGAAACATGCTGCGTCATTCAGCTTGAACGTGGGACGCGGAGGGGAGAGGACGCTTTCTCCCCGTTTGGAGGCGCCTTGCGCGTGGCTTCAAAGCTGCCTGAACAGCACCAGCGGCCCGACGTCTCTGCACGGCAGGATTGTCGTTGTGGGCCGAGGCTGCGTGTTCTCTCAAAGCGAAAACCGTGCTGGCAATACCTTTCTAGAAACTCCTCCCACGGCACCACATGTTCGGCTCCGGCCAAACGAAAGGTGACCTCAGGCCTCAAGGTAAGTTCCAGTGTTTCACGTCGGGGGAGTTGGGTGTGCAGTGGTTTCCATGAGGCCATACTCCACCACGGAGTGCCTTAACTCTGCGACGCTCCTGGGGGCACACAGGATAGGAGCTCGTTCGCCAATTTCGCAGGATGACTTCTCTCCGTGCCGGAACGGCGGCTCCTGGCTTCTGAGGAACCTTAGCCTAGACAGGCCCCTGGAGAAAGCTCTTCACATTCATAGCAAGGGCCACGTACTGCTCTCTGGCTTGCCTGGGTTGAGTGCCCCAGTCGTCAAAGAGCCTCGCGAAGGCAGTGCTGCGCAGACTCCCTCTGCCAGTCGCACGGCCTCCTTGACTGAAAGAGAACTGCAGTGCCAGAAGGCACCGTGCGGACGACTGGCTCCAGGAGGTGACTCGGGACAGCACTCTCACAGAAGCGAAAGCTAGGCTGTGGGCCCAGCCTGAGGACCAGCACGTTTTCCACACTTAACACAGCCAAGGCATGAGCCAGACGACAGCCTTGGTCACTGAGGCCTATCTAAGGTACTGCCATACTTACCCACTAGATCCCACGCAGAGGTCCCTGTGCCCAAAAGGGCCTCCATGGAAGGGCCCTGTTCCTCCCGTGTGTTTCCTTGAGGTAATCAGAAAGCACTGAGGATAACTACGTGAGCTCAGCTCTGAAACTGGGCGACCCTGGGCAAACCTTATTCCCCTCCGTGGTAGACGAGACAGTGGCGGGTGCTAAGCTGCCTGAAGCACACTCCTCGCGCCCACCTTCTCTTTGCTGCCGGAAGGCCTCACATAAGAGGCCTGAGTGTACTCGTGACGGAAGCCGCCTGAGTGTACTCGTGTGAGGCCTGCTGCTCTCAGTTCCTTGCTGGGAGCTTCAGCAAGAGCACTCTGGAGCTCGCCGACAAAAGAATTGTGAGCCCCCCAGCCCCACCCCGGCCTCAAGCAAAAGTCCGGATTTCCCCCGTCAGTAACACCTCGGAGTGCCAGAGGAGCGAAGAAGCACGCGTTAAGGGAATGCTTCAACAGTGCTAGGGATTTATTTCACGAGACACTGTGCACTCACGTTCGTTGTAACAACTGTCAAAGGGCACTGTATGCCTTCCAACTCCTCTGTTGCGTTTGAGCCACAGGAAGTAAATGCATTCGTTTGATTCAGCTCCGTGAACGTGCAACGATGATGGCGAAGCGCTGCCCTGTTCGCTCGAAAGCTCTCGTTCGTACGGCCTTCCAACGGCCTCAGGGTACGCAGTTCTAAACAGCCTTACATTCCACGCTGGTGTGCCCCCAATTAGGAATTTGGGCTCTTCTGTGAGACACCAATGTGCGTCCCGAATGAAACCGGGGGGCTCCCCCAGGACGTCTGCGTACGGCAGTCGGTTGCCAGCTGTTTACTTCCAGCCGGAGAAAGAAAAAGAGGACAGCTTTCCCAGGCACAATTCTGGACCCTTGGGACCCTCCAGAGTCACCAAAGCCTAAACTTCGCACGGCCTGGGGAACGCTCTTCCACCTGTCCAGCAATCCCCACGTCAAAACCTTTCTCAGCAGAGGCAGGCACTCTCTCCCTTGTACTGGATAGCTCGGCAGAGCCTTCCGAGAAACATGCTGCGTCATTCAGCTTGAACGTGGGACGCGGAGGGGAGAGGACGCTTTCTCCCCGTTTGGAGGCGCCTTGCGCGTGGCTTCAAAGCTGCCTGAACAGCACCAGCGGCCCGACGTCTCTGCACGGCAGGATTGTCGTTGTGGGCCGAGGCTGCGTGTTCTCTCAAAGCGAAAACCGTGCTGGCAATACCTTTCTAGAAACTCCTCCCACGGCACCACATGTTCGGCTCCGGCCAAACGAAAGGTGACCTCAGGCCTCAAGGTAAGTTCCAGTGTTTCACGTCGGGGGAGTTGGGTGAGCAGTGGTTTCCATGAGGCCATACTCCACCACGGAGTGCCTTAACTCTGCGACGCTCCTGGGGGCACACAGGATAGGAGCTCGTTCGCCAATTTCGCAGGATGACTTCTCTCCGTGCCGGAACGGCGGCTCCTGGCTTCTGAGGAGCCTTAGCCTAGACAGGCCCCTGGAGAAAGCTCTTCACATTCATAGCAAGGGCCACGTACTGCTCTCTGGCTTGCCTGGGTTGAGTGCCCCAGTCGTCAAAGAGCCTCGCGAAGGCAGTGCTGCGCAGACTCCCTCTGCCAGTCGCACGGCCTCCTTGACTGAAAGAGAACTGCAGTGCCAGAAGGCACCGTGCGGACGACTGGCTCCAGGAGGTGACTCGGGACAGCACTCTCACAGAAGCGAAAGCTAGGCTGTGGGCCCAGCCTGAGGACCAGCACGTTTTCCACACTTAACACAGCCAAGGCATGAGCCAGACGACAGCCTTGGTCACTGAGGCCTATCTAAGGTACTGCCATACTTACCCACTAGATACCACGCAGAGGTCCCTGTGCCCAAAAGGGCCTCCATGGAAGGGCCCTGTTCCTCCCGTGTGTTTCCTTGAGGTAATCAGAAAGCACTGAGGATAACTACGTGAGCTCAGCTCTGAAACTGGGCGACCCTGGGCAAACCTTATTCCCCTCCGTGGTAGACGAGACAGTGGCGGGTGCTAAGCTGCCTGAAGCACACTCCTCGCGCCCACCTTCTCTTTGCTGCCGGAAGGCCTCACATAAGAGGCCTGAGTGTACTCGTGACGGAAGCCGCCTGAGTGTACTCGTGTGAGGCCTGCTGCTCTCAGTTCCTTGCTGGGAGCTTCAGCAAGAGCACTCTGGAGCTCGCCGACAAAAGAATTGTGAGCCCCCCAGCCCCACCCCGGCCTCAAGCAAAAGTCCGGATTTCCCCCGTCAGTAACACCTCGGAGTGCCAGAGGAGCGAAGAAGCACGCGTTAAGGGAATGCTTCAACAGTGCTAGGGATTTATTTCACGAGACACTGTGCACTCACGTTCGTTGTAACAACTGTCAAAGGGCACTGTATGCCTTCCAACTCCTCTGTTGCGTTTGAGCCACAGGAAGTAAATGCATTCGTTTGATTCAGCTCCGTGAACGTGCAACGATGATGGCGAAGCGCTGCCCTGTTCGCTCGAAAGCTCTCGTTCGTACGGCCTTCCAACGGCCTCAGGGTACGCAGTTCTAAACAGCCTTACATTCCACGCTGGTGTGCCCCCAATTAGGAATTTGGGCTCTTCTGTGAGACACCAATGTGCGTCCCGAATGAAACCGGGGGGCTCCCCCAGGACGTCTGCGTACGGCAGTCGGTTGCCAGCTGTTTACTTCCAGCCGGAGAAAGAAAAAGAGGACAGCTTTCCCAGGCACAATTCTGGACCCTTGGGACCCTCCAGAGTCACCAAAGCCTAAACTTCGCACGGCCTGGGGAACGCTCTTCCACCTGTCCAGCAATCCCCACGTCAAAACCTTTCTCAGCAGAGGCAGGCACTCTCTCCCTTGTACTGGATAGCTCGGCAGAGCCTTCCGAGAAACATGCTGCGTCATTCAGCTTGAACGTGGGACGCGGAGGGGAGAGGACGCTTTCTCCCCGTTTGGAGGCGCCTTGCGCGTGGCTTCAAAGCTGCCTGAACAGCACCAGCGGCCCGACGTCTCTGCACGGCAGGATTGTCGTTGTGGGCCGAGGCTGCGTGTTCTCTCAAAGCGAAAACCGTGCTGGCAATACCTTTCTAGAAACTCCTCCCACGGCACCACATGTTCGGCTCCGGCCAAACGAAAGGTGACCTCAGGCCTCAAGGTAAGTTCCAGTGTTTCACGTCGGGGGAGTTGGGTGTGCAGTGGTTTCCATGAGGCCATACTCCACCACGGAGTGCCTTAACTCTGCGACGCTCCTGGGGGCACACAGGATAGGAGCTCGTTCGCCAATTTCGCAGGATGACTTCTCTCCGTGCCGGAACGGCGGCTCCTGGCTTCTGAGGAGCCTTAGCCTAGACAGGCCCCTGGAGAAAGCTCTTCACATTCATAGCAAGGGCCACGTACTGCTCTCTGGCTTGCCTGGGTTGAGTGCCCCAGTCGTCAAAGAGCCTCGCGAAGGCAGTGCTGCGCAGACTCCCTCTGCCAGTCGCACGGCCTCCTTGACTGAAAGAGAACTGCAGTGCCAGAAGGCACCGTGCGGACGACTGGCTCCAGGAGGAGACTCGGGACAGCACTCTCACAGAAGCGAAAGCTAGGCTGTGGGCCCAGCCTGAGGACCAGCACGTTTTCCACACTTAACACAGCCAAGGCATGAGCCAGACGACAGCCTTGGTCACTGAGGCCTATCTAAGGTACTGCCATACTTACCCACTAGATACCACGCAGAGGTCCCTGTGCCCAAAAGGGCCTCCATGGAAGGGCCCTGTTCCTCCCGTGTGTTTCCTTGAGGTAATCAGAAAGCACTGAGGATAACTACGTGAGCTCAGCTCTGAAACTGGGCGACCCTGGGCAAACCTTATTCCCCTCCGTGGTAGACGAGACAGTGGCGGGTGCTAAGCTGCCTGAAGCACACTCCTCGCGCCCACCTTCTCTTTGCTGCCGGAAGGCCTCACATAAGAGGCCTGAGTGTACTCGTGACGGAAGCCGCCTGAGTGTACTCGTGTGAGGCCTGCTGCTCTCAGTTCCTTGCTGGGAGCTTCAGCAAGAGCACTCTGGAGCTCGCCGACAAAAGAATTGTGAGCCCCCCAGCCCCACCCCGGCCTCAAGCAAAAGTCCGGATTTCCCCCGTCAGTAACACCTCGGAGTGCCAGAGGAGCGAAGAAGCACGCGTTAAGGGAATGCTTCAACAGTGCTAGGGATTTATTTCACGAGACACTGTGCACTCACGTTCGTTGTAACAACTGTCAAAGGGCACTGTATGCCTTCCAACTCCTCTGTTGCGTTTGAGCCACAGGAAGTAAATGCATTCGTTTGATTCAGCTCCGTGAACGTGCAACGATGATGGCGAAGCGCTGCCCTGTTCGCTCGAAAGCTCTCGTTCGTACGGCCTTCCAACGGCCTCAGGGTACGCAGTTCTAAACAGCCTTACATTCCACGCTGGTGTGCCCCCAATTAGGAATTTGGGCTCTTCTGTGAGACACCAATGTGCGTCCCGAATGAAACCGGGGGGCTCCCCCAGGACGTCTGCGTACGGCAGTCGGTTGCCAGCTGTTTACTTCCAGCCGGAGAAAGAAAAAGAGGACAGCTTTCCCAGGCACAATTCTGGACGCTTGGGACCCTCCAGAGTCACCAAAGCCTAAACTTCGCACGGCCTGGGGAACGCTCTTCCACCTGTCCAGCAATCCCCACGTCAAAACCTTTCTCAGCAGAGGCAGGCACTCTCTCCCTTGTACTGGATAGCTCGGCAGAGCCTTCCGAGAAACATGCTGCGTCATTCAGCTTGAACGTGGGACGCGGAGGGGAGAGGACGCTTTCTCCCCGTTTGGAGGCGCCTTGCGCGTGGCTTCAAAGCTGCCTGAACAGCACCAGCGGCCCGACGTCTCTGCACGGCAGGATTGTCGTTGTGGGCCGAGGCTGCGTGTTCTCTCAAAGCGAAAACCGTGCTGGCAATACCTTTCTAGAAACTCCTCCCACGGCACCACATGTTCGGCTCCGGCCAAACGAAAGGTGACCTCAGGCCTCAAGGTAAGTTCCAGTGTTTCACGTCGGGGGAGTTGGGTGTGCAGTGGTTTCCATGAGGCCATACTCCACCACGGAGTGCCTTAACTCTGCGACGCTCCTGGGGGCACACAGGATAGGAGCTCGTTCGCCAATTTCGCAGGATGACTTCTCTCCGTGCCGGAACGGCGGCTCCTGGCTTCTGAGGAGCCTTAGCCTAGACAGGCCCCTGGAGAAAGCTCTTCACATTCATAGCAAGGGCCACGTACTGCTCTCTGGCTTGCCTGGGTTGAGTGCCCCAGTCGTCAAAGAGCCTCGCGAAGGCAGTGCTGCGCAGACTCCCTCTGCCAGTCGCACGGCCTCCTTGACTGAAAGAGAACCGCAGTGCCAGAAGGCACCGTGCGGACGACTGGCTCCAGGAGGAGACTCGGGACAGCACTCTCACAGAAGCGAAAGCTAGGCTGTGGGCCCAGCCTGAGGACCAGCACGTTTTCCACACTTAACACAGCCAAGGCATGAGCCAGACGACAGCCTTGGTCACTGAGGCCTATCTAAGGTACTGCCATACTTACCCACTAGATCCCACGCAGAGGTCCCTGTGCCCAAAAGGGCCTCCATGGAAGGGCCCTGTTCCTCCCGTGTGTTTCCTTGAGGTAATCAGAAAGCACTGAGGATAACTACGTGAGCTCAGGTCTGAAACTGGGCGACCCTGGACAAACCTTATTCCCCTCCGTGGTAGACGAGACAGTGGCGGGTGCTAAGCTGCCTGAAGCACACTCCTCGCGCCCACCTTCTCTTTGCTGCCGGAAGGCCTCACATAAGAGGCCTGAGTGTACTCGTGACGGAAGCCGCCTGAGTGTACTCGTGTGAGGCCTGCTGCTCTCAGTTCCTTGCTGGGAGCTTCAGCAAGAGCACTCTGGAGCTCGCCGACAAAAGAATTGTGAGCCCCCCAGCCCCACCCCGGCCTCAAGCAAAAGTCCGGATTTCCCCCGTCAGTAACACCTCGGAGTGCCAGAGGAGCGAAGAAGCACGCGTTAAGGGAATGCTTCAACAGTGCTAGGGATTTATTTCACGAGACACTGTGCACTCACGTTCGTTGTAACAACTGTCAAAGGGCACTGTATGCCTTCCAACTCCTCTGTTGCGTTTGAGCCACAGGAAGTAAATGCATTCGTTTGATTAAGCTCCGTGAACGTGCAACGATGATGGCGAAGCGCTGCCCTGTTCGCTCGAAAGCTCTCGTTCGTACGGCCTTCCAACGGCCTCAGGGTACGCAGTTCTAAACAGCCTTACATTCCACGCTGGTGTGCCCCCAATTAGGAATTTGGGCTCTTCTGTGAGACACCAATGTGCGTCCCGAATGAAACCGGGGGGCTCCCCCAGGACGTCTGCGTACGGCAGTCGGTTGCCAGCTGTTTACTTCCAGCCGGAGAAAGAAAAAGAGGACAGCTTTCCCAGGCACAATTCTGGACGCTTGGGACCCTCCAGAGTCACCAAAGCCTAAACTTCGCACGGCCTGGGGAACGCTCTTCCACCTGTCCAGCAATCCCCACGTCAAAACCTTTCTCAGCAGAGGCAGGCACTCTCTCCCTTGTACTAGATAGCTCGGCAGAGCCTTCCGAGAAACATGCTGCGTCATTCAGCTTGAACGTGGGACGCGGAGGGGAGAGGACGCTTTCTCCCCGTTTGGAGGCGCCTTGCGCGTGGCTTCAAAGCTGCCTGAACAGCACCAGCGGCCCGACGTCTCTGCACGGCAGGATTGTCGTTGTGGGCCGAGGCTGCGTGTTCTCTCAAAGCGAAAACCGTGCTGGCAATACCTTTCTAGAAACTCCTCCCACGGCACCACATGTTCGGCTCCGGCCAAACGAAAGGTGACCTCAGGCCTCAAGGTAAGTTCCAGTGTTTCACGTCGGGGGAGTTGGGTGTGCAGTGGTTTCCATGAGGCCATACTCCACCACGGAGTGCCTTAACTCTGCGACGCTCCTGGGGGCACACAGGATAGGAGCTCGTTCGCCAATTTCGCAGGATGACTTCTCTCCGTGCCGGAACGGCGGCTCCTGGCTTCTGAGGAACCTTAGCCTAGACAGGCCCCTGGAGAAAGCTCTTCACATTCATAGCAAGGGCCACGTACTGCTCTCTGGCTTGCCTGGGTTGAGTGCCCCAGTCGTCAAAGAGCCTCGCGAAGGCAGTGCTGCGCAGACTCCCTCTGCCAGTCGCACGGCCTCCTTGACTGAAAGAGAACCGCAGTGCCAGAAGGCACCGTGCGGACGACTGGCTCCAGGAGGAGACTCGGGACAGCACTCTCACAGAAGCGAAAGCTAGGCTGTGGGCCCAGCCTGAGGACCAGCACGTTTTCCACACTTAACACAGCCAAGGCATGAGCCAGACGACAGCCTTGGTCACTGAGGCCTATCTAAGGTACTGCCATACTTACCCACTAGATCCCACGCAGAGGTCCCTGTGCCCAAAAGGGCCTCCATGGAAGGGCCCTGTTCCTCCCGTGTGTTTCCTTGAGGTAATCAGAAAGCACTGAGGATAACTACGTGAGCTCAGGTCTGAAACTGGGCGACCCTGGACAAACCTTATTCCCCTCCGTGGTAGACGAGACAGTGGCGGGTGCTAAGCTGCCTGAAGCACACTCCTCGCGCCCACCTTCTCTTTGCTGCCGGAAGGCCTCACATAAGAGGCCTGAGTGTACTCGTGACGGAAGCCGCCTGAGTGTACTCGTGTGAGGCCTGCTGCTCTCAGTTCCTTGCTGGGAGCTTCAGCAAGAGCACTCTGGAGCTCGCCGACAAAAGAATTGTGAGCCCCCCAGCCCCACCCCGGCCTCAAGCAAAAGTCCGGATTTCCCCCGTCAGTAACACCTCGGAGTGCCAGAGGAGCGAAGAAGCACGCGTTAAGGGAATGCTTCAACAGTGCTAGGGATTTATTTCACGAGACACTGTGCACTCACGTTCGTTGTAACAACTGTCAAAGGGCACTGTATGCCTTCCAACTCCTCTGTTGCGTTTGAGCCACAGGAAGTAAATGCATTCGTTTGATTAAGCTCCGTGAACGTGCAACGATGATGGCGAAGCGCTGCCCTGTTCGCTCGAAAGCTCTCGTTCGTACGGCCTTCCAACGGCCTCAGGGTACGCAGTTCTAAACAGCCTTACATTCCACGCTGGTGTGCCCCCAATTAGGAATTTGGGCTCTTCTGTGAGACACCAATGTGCGTCCCGAATGAAACCGGGGGGCTCCCCCAGGACGTCTGCGTACGGCAGTCGGTTGCCAGCTGTTTACTTCCAGCCGGAGAAAGAAAAAGAGGACAGCTTTCCCAGGCACAATTCTGGACGCTTGGGACCCTCCAGAGTCACCAAAGCCTAAACTTCGCACGGCCTGGGGAACGCTCTTCCACCTGTCCAGCAATCCCCACGTCAAAACCTTTCTCAGCAGAGGCAGGCACTCTCTCCCTTGTACTAGATAGCTCGGCAGAGCCTTCCGAGAAACATGCTGCGTCATTCAGCTTGAACGTGGGACGCGGAGGGGAGAGGACGCTTTCTCCCCGTTTGGAGGCGCCTTGCGCGTGGCTTCAAAGCTGCCTGAACAGCACCAGCGGCCCGACGTCTCTGCACGGCAGGATTGTCGTTGTGGGCCGAGGCTGCGTGTTCTCTCAAAGCGAAAACCGTGCTGGCAATACCTTTCTAGAAACTCCTCCCACGGCACCACATGTTCGGCTCCGGCCAAACGAAAGGTGACCTCAGGCCTCAAGGTAAGTTCCAGTGTTTCACGTCGGGGGAGTTGGGTGTGCAGTGGTTTCCATGAGGCCATACTCCACCACGGAGTGCCTTAACTCTGCGACGCTCCTGGGGGCACACAGGATAGGAGCTCGTTCGCCAATTTCGCAGGATGACTTCTCTCCGTGCCGGAACGGCGGCTCCTGGCTTCTGAGGAACCTTAGCCTAGACAGGCCCCTGGAGAAAGCTCTTCACATTCATAGCAAGGGCCACGTACTGCTCTCTGGCTTGCCTGGGTTGAGTGCCCCAGTCGTCAAAGAGCCTCGCGAAGGCAGTGCTGCGCAGACTCCCTCTGCCAGTCGCACGGCCTCCTTGACTGAAAGAGAACCGCAGTGCCAGAAGGCACCGTGCGGACGACTGGCTCCAGGAGGAGACTCGGGACAGCACTCTCACAGAAGCGAAAGCTAGGCTGTGGGCCCAGCCTGAGGACCAGCACGTTTTCCACACTTAACACAGCCAAGGCATGAGCCAGACGACAGCCTTGGTCACTGAGGCCTATCTAAGGTACTGCCATACTTACCCACTAGATCCCACGCAGAGGTCCCTGTGCCCAAAAGGGCCTCCATGCAAGGGCCCTGTTCCTCCCGTGTGTTTCCTTGAGGTAATCAGAAAGCACTGAGGATAACTACGTGAGCTCAGGTCTGAAACTGGGCGACCCTGGACAAACCTTATTCCCCTCCGTGGTAGACGAGACAGTGGCGGGTGCTAAGCTGCCTGAAGCACACTCCTCGCGCCCACCTTCTCTTTGCTGCCGGAAGGCCTCACATAAGAGGCCTGAGTGTACTCGTGACGGAAGCCGCCTGAGTGTACTCGTGTGAGGCCTGCTGCTCTCAGTTCCTTGCTGGGAGCTTCAGCAAGAGCACTCTGGAGCTCGCCGACAAAAGAATTGTGAGCCCCCCAGCCCCACCCCGGCCTCAAGCAAAAGTCCGGATTTCCCCCGTCAGTAACACCTCGGAGTGCCAGAGGAGCGAAGAAGCACGCGTTAAGGGAATGCTTCAACAGTGCTAGGGATTTATTTCACGAGACACTGTGCACTCACGTTCGTTGTAACAACTGTCAAAGGGCACTGTATGCCTTCCAACTCCTCTGTTGCGTTTGAGCCACAGGAAGTAAATGCATTCGTTTGATTAAGCTCCGTGAACGTGCAACGATGATGGCGAAGCGCTGCCCTGTTCGCTCGAAAGCTCTCGTTCGTACGGCCTTCCAACGGCCTCAGGGTACGCAGTTCTAAACAGCCTTACATTCCACGCTGGTGTGCCCCCAATTAGGAATTTGGGCTCTTCTGTGAGACACCAATGTGCGTCCCGAATGAAACCGGGGGGCTCCCCCAGGACGTCTGCGTACGGCAGTCGGTTGCCAGCTGTTTACTTCCAGCCGGAGAAAGAAAAAGAGGACAGCTTTCCCAGGCACAATTCTGGACGCTTGGGACCCTCCAGAGTCACCAAAGCCTAAACTTCGCACGGCCTGGGGAACGCTCTTCCACCTGTCCAGCAATCCCCACGTCAAAACCTTTCTCAGCAGAGGCAGGCACTCTCTCCCTTGTACTAGATAGCTCGGCAGAGCCTTCCGAGAAACATGCTGCGTCATTCAGCTTGAACGTGGGACGCGGAGGGGAGAGGACGCTTTCTCCCCGTTTGGAGGCGCCTTGCGCGTGGCTTCAAAGCTGCCTGAACAGCACCAGCGGCCCGACGTCTCTGCACGGCAGGATTGTCGTTGTGGGCCGAGGCTGCGTGTTCTCTCAAAGCGAAAACCGTGCTGGCAATACCTTTCTAGAAACTCCTCCCACGGCACCACATGTTCGGCTCCGGCCAAACGAAAGGTGACCTCAGGCCTCAAGGTAAGTTCCAGTGTTTCACGTCGGGGGAGTTGGGTGTGCAGTGGTTTCCATGAGGCCATACTCCACCACGGAGTGCCTTAACTCTGCGACGCTCCTGGGGGCACACAGGATAGGAGCTCGTTCGCCAATTTCGCAGGATGACTTCTCTCCGTGCCGGAACGGCGGCTCCTGGCTTCTGAGGAACCTTAGCCTAGACAGGCCCCTGGAGAAAGCTCTTCACATTCATAGCAAGGGCCACGTACTGCTCTCTGGCTTGCCTGGGTTGAGTGCCCCAGTCGTCAAAGAGCCTCGCGAAGGCAGTGCTGCGCAGACTCCCTCTGCCAGTCGCACGGCCTCCTTGACTGAAAGAGAACCGCAGTGCCAGAAGGCACCGTGCGGACGACTGGCTCCAGGAGGAGACTCGGGACAGCACTCTCACAGAAGCGAAAGCTAGGCTGTGGGCCCAGCCTGAGGACCAGCACGTTTTCCACACTTAACACAGCCAAGGCATGAGCCAGACGACAGCCTTGGTCACTGAGGCCTATCTAAGGTACTGCCATACTTACCCACTAGATCCCACGCAGAGGTCCCTGTGCCCAAAAGGGCCTCCATGCAAGGGCCCTGTTCCTCCCGTGTGTTTCCTTGAGGTAATCAGAAAGCACTGAGGATAACTACGTGAGCTCAGGTCTGAAACTGGGCGACCCTGGGCAAACCTTATTCCCCTCCGTGGTAGACGAGACAGTGGCGGGTGCTAAGCTGCCTGAAGCACACTCCTCGCGCCCACCTTCTCTTTGCTGCCGGAAGGCCTCACATAAGAGGCCTGAGTGTACTCGTGACGGAAGCCGCCTGAGTGTACTCGTGTGAGGCCTGCTGCTCTCAGTTCCTTGCTGGGAGCTTCAGCAAGAGCACTCTGGAGCTCGCCGACAAAAGAATTGTGAGCCCCCCAGCCCCACCCCGGCCTCAAGCAAAAGTCCGGATTTCCCCCGTCAGTAACACCTCGGAGTGCCAGAGGAGCGAAGAAGCACGCGTTAAGGGAATGCTTCAACAGTGCTAGGGATTTATTTCACGAGACACTGTGCACTCACGTTCGTTGTAACAACTGTCAAAGGGCACTGTATGCCTTCCAACTCCTCTGTTGCGTTTGAGCCACAGGAAGTAAATGCATTCGTTTGATTAAGCTCCGTGAACGTGCAACGATGATGGCGAAGCGCTGCCCTGTTCGCTCGAAAGCTCTCGTTCGTACGGCCTTCCAACGGCCTCAGGGTACGCAGTTCTAAACAGCCTTACATTCCACGCTGGTGTGCCCCCAATTAGGAATTTGGGCTCTTCTGTGAGACACCAATGTGCGTCCCGAATGAAACCGGGGGGCTCCCCCAGGACGTCTGCGTACGGCAGTCGGTTGCCAGCTGTTTACTTCCAGCCGGAGAAAGAAAAAGAGGACAGCTTTCCCAGGCACAATTCTGGACGCTTGGGACCCTCCAGAGTCACCAAAGCCTAAACTTCGCACGGCCTGGGGAACGCTCTTCCACCTGTCCAGCAATCCCCACGTCAAAACCTTTCTCAGCAGAGGCAGGCACTCTCTCCCTTGTACTAGATAGCTCGGCAGAGCCTTCCGAGAAACATGCTGCGTCATTCAGCTTGAACGTGGGACGCGGAGGGGAGAGGACGCTTTCTCCCCGTTTGGAGGCGCCTTGCGCGTGGCTTCAAAGCTGCCTGAACAGCACCAGCGGCCCGACGTCTCTGCACGGCAGGATTGTCGTTGTGGGCCGAGGCTGCGTGTTCTCTCAAAGCGAAAACCGTGCTGGCAATACCTTTCTAGAAACTCCTCCCACGGCACCACATGTTCGGCTCCGGCCAAACGAAAGGTGACCTCAGGCCTCAAGGTAAGTTCCAGTGTTTCACGTCGGGGGAGTTGGGTGTGCAGTGGTTTCCATGAGGCCATACTCCACCACGGAGTGCCTTAACTCTGCGACGCTCCTGGGGGCACACAGGATAGGAGCTCGTTCGCCAATTTCGCAGGATGACTTCTCTCCGTGCCGGAACGGCGGCTCCTGGCTTCTGAGGAACCTTAGCCTAGACAGGCCCCTGGAGAAAGCTCTTCACATTCATAGCAAGGGCCACGTACTGCTCTCTGGCTTGCCTGGGTTGAGTGCCCCAGTCGTCAAAGAGCCTCGCGAAGGCAGTGCTGAGCAGACTCCCTCTGCCAGTCGCACGGCCTCCTTGACTGAAAGAGAACCGCAGTGCCAGAAGGCACCGTGCGGACGACTGGCTCCAGGAGGTGACTCGGGACAGCACTCTCACAGAAGCGAAAGCTAGGCTGTGGGCCCAGCCTGAGGACCAGCACGTTTTCCACACTTAACACAGCCAAGGCATGAGCCAGACGACAGCCTTGGTCACTGAGGCCTATCTAAGGTACTGCCATACTTACCCACTAGATCCCACGCAGAGGTCCCTGTGCCCAAAAGGGCCTCCATGCAAGGGCCCTGTTCCTCCCGTGTGTTTCCTTGAGGTAATCAGAAAGCACTGAGGATAACTACGTGAGCTCAGGTCTGAAACTGGGCGACCCTGGGCAAACCTTATTCCCCTCCGTGGTAGACGAGACAGTGGCGGGTGCTAAGCTGCCTGAAGCACACTCCTCGCGCCCACCTTCTCTTTGCTGCCGGAAGGCCTCACATAAGAGGCCTGAGTGTACTCGTGACGGAAGCCGCCTGAGTGTACTCGTGTGAGGCCTGCTGCTCTCAGTTCCTTGCTGGGAGCTTCAGCAAGAGCACTCTGGAGCTCGCCGACAAAAGAATTGTGAGCCCCCCAGCCCCACCCCGGCCTCAAGCAAAAGTCCGGATTTCCCCCGTCAGTAACACCTCGGAGTGCCAGAGGAGCGAAGAAGCACGCGTTAAGGGAATGCTTCAACAGTGCTAGGGATTTATTTCACGAGACACTGTGCACTCACGTTCGTTGTAACAACTGTCAAAGGGCACTGTATGCCTTCCAACTCCTCTGTTGCGTTTGAGCCACAGGAAGTAAATGCATTCGTTTGATTAAGCTCCGTGAACGTGCAACGATGATGGCGAAGCGCTGCCCTGTTCGCTCGAAAGCTCTCGTTCGTACGGCCTTCCAACGGCCTCAGGGTACGCAGTTCTAAACAGCCTTACATTCCACGCTGGTGTGCCCCCAATTAGGAATTTGGGCTCTTCTGTGAGACACCAATGTGCGTCCCGAATGAAACCGGGGGGGCTCCCCCAGGACGTCTGCGTACGGCAGTCGGTTGCCAGCTGTTTACTTCCAGCCGGAGAAAGAAAAAGAGGACAGCTTTCCCAGGCACAATTCTGGACGCTTGGGACCCTCCAGAGTCACCAAAGCCTAAACTTCGCACGGCCTGGGGAACGCTCTTCCACCTGTCCAGCAATCCCCACGTCAAAACCTTTCTCAGCAGAGGCAGGCACTCTCTCCCTTGTACTAGATAGCTCGGCAGAGCCTTCCGAGAAACATGCTGCGTCATTCAGCTTGAACGTGGGACGCGGAGGGGAGAGGACGCTTTCTCCCCGTTTGGAGGCGCCTTGCGCGTGGCTTCAAAGCTGCCTGAACAGCACCAGCGGCCCGACGTCTCTGCACGGCAGGACTGTCGTTGTGGGCCGAGGCTGCGTGTTCTCTCAAAGCGAAAACCGTGCTGGCAATACCTTTCTAGAAACTCCTCCCACGGCACCACATGTTCGGCTCCGGCCAAACGAAAGGTGACCTCAGGCCTCAAGGTAAGTTCCAGTGTTTCACGTCGGGGGAGTTGGGTGTGCAGTGGTTTCCATGAGGCCATACTCCACCACGGAGTGCCTTAACTCTGCGACGCTCCTGGGGGCACACAGGATAGGAGCTCGTTCGCCAATTTCGCAGGATGACTTCTCTCCGTGCCGGAACGGCGGCTCCTGGCTTCTGAGGAACCTTAGCCTAGACAGGCCCCTGGAGAAAGCTCTTCACATTCATAGCAAGGGCCACGTACTGCTCTCTGGCTTGCCTGGGTTGAGTGCCCCAGTCGTCAAAGAGCCTCGCGAAGGCAGTGCTGCGCAGACTCCCTCTGCCAGTCGCACGGCCTCCTTGACTGAAAGAGAACCGCAGTGCCAGAAGGCACCGTGCGGACGACTGGCTCCAGGAGGAGACTCGGGACAGCACTCTCACAGAAGCGAAAGCTAGGCTGTGGGCCCAGCCTGAGGACCAGCACGTTTTCCACACTTAACACAGCCAAGGCATGAGCCAGACGACAGCCTTGGTCACTGAGGCCTATCTAAGGTACTGCCATACTTACCCACTAGATCCCACGCAGAGGTCCCTGTGCCCAAAAGGGCCTCCATGCAAGGGCCCTGTTCCTCCCGTGTGTTTCCTTGAGGTAATCAGAAAGCACTGAGGATAACTACGTGAGCTCAGGTCTGAAACTGGGCGACCCTGGGCAAACCTTATTCCCCTCCGTGGTAGACGAGACAGTGGCGGGTGCTAAGCTGCCTGAAGCACACTCCTCGCGCCCACCTTCTCTTTGCTGCCGGAAGGCCTCACATAAGAGGCCTGAGTGTACTCGTGACGGAAGCCGCCTGAGTGTACTCGTGTGAGGCCTGCTGCTCTCAGTTCCTTGCTGGGAGCTTCAGCAAGAGCACTCTGGAGCTCGCCGACAAAAGAATTGTGAGCCCCCCAGCCCCACCCCGGCCTCAAGCAAAAGTCCGGATTTCCCCCGTCAGTAACACCTCGGAGTGCCAGAGGAGCGAAGAAGCACGCGTTAAGGGAATGCTTCAACAGTGCTAGGGATTTATTTCACGAGACACTGTGCACTCACGTTCGTTGTAACAACTGTCAAAGGGCACTGTATGCCTTCCAACTCCTCTGTTGCGTTTGAGCCACAGGAAGTAAATGCATTCGTTTGATTCAGCTCCGTGAACGTGCAACGATGATGGCGAAGCGCTGCCCTGTTCGCTCGAAAGCTCTCGTTCGTACGGCCTTCCAACGGCCTCAGGGTACGCAGTTCTAAACAGCCTTACATTCCACGCTGGTGTGCCCCCAATTAGGAATTTGGGCTCTTCTGTGAGACACCAATGTGCGTCCCGAATGAAACCGGGGGGGCTCCCCCAGGACGTCTGCGTACGGCAGTCGGTTGCCAGCTGTTTACTTCCAGCCGGAGAAAGAAAAAGAGGACAGCTTTCCCAGGCACAATTCTGGACGCTTGGGACCCTCCAGAGTCACCAAAGCCTAAACTTCGCACGGCCTGGGGAACGCTCTTCCACCTGTCCAGCAATCCCCACGTCAAAACCTTTCTCAGCAGAGGCAGGCACTCTCTCCCTTGTACTAGATAGCTCGGCAGAGCCTTCCGAGAAACATGCTGCGTCATTCAGCTTGAACGTGGGACGCGGAGGGGAGAGGACGCTTTCTCCCCGTTTGGAGGCGCCTTGCGCGTGGCTTCAAAGCTGCCTGAACAGCACCAGCGGCCCGACGTCTCTGCACGGCAGGATTGTCGTTGTGGGCCGAGGCTGCGTGTTCTCTCAAAGCGAAAACCGTGCTGGCAATACCTTTCTAGAAACTCCTCCCACGGCACCACATGTTCGGCTCCGGCCAAACGAAAGGTGACCTCAGGCCTCAAGGTAAGTTCCAGTGTTTCACGTCGGGGGAGTTGGGTGTGCAGTGGTTTCCATGAGGCCATACTCCACCACGGAGTGCCTTAACTCTGCGACGCTCCTGGGGGCACACAGGATAGGAGCTCGTTCGCCAATTTCGCAGGATGACTTCTCTCCGTGCCGGAACGGCGGCTCCTGGCTTCTGAGGAACCTTAGCCTAGACAGGCCCCTGGAGAAAGCTCTTCACATTCATAGCAAGGGCCACGTACTGCTCTCTGGCTTGCCTGGGTTGAGTGCCCCAGTCGTCAAAGAGCCTCGCGAAGGCAGTGCTGAGCAGACTCCCTCTGCCAGTCGCACGGCCTCCTTGACTGAAAGAGAACCGCAGTGCCAGAAGGCACCGTGCGGACGACTGGCTCCAGGAGGTGACTCGGGACAGCACTCTCACAGAAGCGAAAGCTAGGCTGTGGGCCCAGCCTGAGGACCAGCACGTTTTCCACACTTAACACAGCCAAGGCATGAGCCAGACGACAGCCTTGGTCACTGAGGCCTATCTAAGGTACTGCCATACTTACCCACTAGATCCCACGCAGAGGTCCCTGTGCCCAAAAGGGCCTCCATGCAAGGGCCCTGTTCCTCCCGTGTGTTTCCTTGAGGTAATCAGAAAGCACTGAGGATAACTACATGAGCTCAGGTCTGAAACTGGGCGACCCTGGGCAAATCTTATTCCCCTCCGTGGTAGACGAGACAGTGGCGGGTGCTAAGCTGCCTGAAGCACACTCCTCGCGCCCACCTTCTCTTTGCTGCCGGAAGGCCTCACATAAGAGGCCTGAGTGTACTCGTGACGGAAGCCGCCTGAGTGTACTCGTGTGAGGCCTGCTGCTCTCAGTTCCTTGCTGGGAGCTTCAGCAAGAGCACTCTGGAGCTCGCCGACAAAAGAATTGTGAGCCCCCCAGCCCCACCCCGGCCTCAAGCAAAAGTCCGGATTTCCCCCGTCAGTAACACCTCGGAGTGCCAGAGGAGCGAAGAAGCACGCGTTAAGGGAATGCTTCAACAGTGCTAGGGATTTATTTCACGAGACACTGTGCACTCACGTTCGTTGTAACAACTGTCAAAGGGCACTGTATGCCTTCCAACTCCTCTGTTGCGTTTGAGCCACAGGAAGTAAATGCATTCGTTTGATTCAGCTCCGTGAACGTGCAACGATGATGGCGAAGCGCTGCCCTGTTCGCTCGAAAGCTCTCGTTCGTACGGCCTTCCAACGGCCTCAGGGTACGCAGTTCTAAACAGCCTTACATTCCACGCTGGTGTGCCCCCAATTAGGAATTTGGGCTCTTCTGTGAGACACCAATGTGCGTCCCGAATGAAACCGGGGGGCTCCCCCAGGACGTCTGCGTACGGCAGTCGGTTGCCAGCTGTTTACTTCCAGCCGGAGAAAGAAAAAGAGGACAGCTTTCCCAGGCACAATTCTGGACGCTTGGGACCCTCCAGAGTCACCAAAGCCTAAACTTCGCACGGCCTGGGGAACGCTCTTCCACCTGTCCAGCAATCCCCACGTCAAAACCTTTCTCAGCAGAGGCAGGCACTCTCTCCCTTGTACTAGATAGCTCGGCAGAGCCTTCCGAGAAACATGCTGCGTCATTCAGCTTGAACGTGGGACGCGGAGGGGAGAGGACGCTTTCTCCCCGTTTGGAGGCGCCTTGCGCGTGGCTTCAAAGCTGCCTGAACAGCACCAGCGGCCCGACGTCTCTGCACGGCAGGATTGTCGTTGTGGGCCGAGGCTGCGTGTTCTCTCAAAGCGAAAACCGTGCTGGCAATACCTTTCTAGAAACTCCTCCCACGGCACCACATGTTCGGCTCCGGCCAAACGAAAGGTGACCTCAGGCCTCAAGGTAAGTTCCAGTGTTTCACGTCGGGGGAGTTGGGTGTGCAGTGGTTTCCATGAGGCCATACTCCACCACGGAGTGCCTTAACTCTGCGACGCTCCTGGGGGCACACAGGATAGGAGCTCGTTCGCCAATTTCGCAGGATGACTTCTCTCCGTGCCGGAACGGCGGCTCCTGGCTTCTGAGGAACCTTAGCCTAGACAGGCCCCTGGAGAAAGCTCTTCACATTCATAGCAAGGGCCACGTACTGCTCTCTGGCTTGCCTGGGTTGAGTGCCCCAGTCGTCAAAGAGCCTCGCGAAGGCAGTGCTGCGCAGACTCCCTCTGCCAGTCGCACGGCCTCCTTGACTGAAAGAGAACCGCAGTGCCAGAAGGCACCGTGCGGACGACTGGCTCCAGGAGGAGACTCGGGACAGCACTCTCACAGAAGCGAAAGCTAGGCTGTGGGCCCAGCCTGAGGACCAGCACGTTTTCCACACTTAACACAGCCAAGGCATGAGCCAGACGACAGCCTTGGTCACTGAGGCCTATCTAAGGTACTGCCATACTTACCCACTAGATCCCACGCAGAGGTCCCTGTGCCCAAAAGGGCCTCCATGGAAGGGCCCTGTTCCTCCCGTGTGTTTCCTTGAGGTAATCAGAAAGCACTGAGGATAACTACGTGAGCTCAGGTCTGAAACTGGGCGACCCTGGACAAACCTTATTCCCCTCCGTGGTAGACGAGACAGTGGCGGGTGCTAAGCTGCCTGAAGCACACTCCTCGCGCCCACCTTCTCTTTGCTGCCGGAAGGCCTCACATAAGAGGCCTGAGTGTACTCGTGACGGAAGCCGCCTGAGTGTACTCGTGTGAGGCCTGCTGCTCTCAGTTCCTTGCTGGGAGCTTCAGCAAGAGCACTCTGGAGCTCGCCGACAAAAGAATTGTGAGCCCCCCAGCCCCACCCCGGCCTCAAGCAAAAGTCCGGATTTCCCCCGTCAGTAACACCTCGGAGTGCCAGAGGAGCGAAGAAGCACGCGTTAAGGGAATGCTTCAACAGTGCTAGGGATTTATTTCACGAGACACTGTGCACTCACGTTCGTTGTAACAACTGTCAAAGGGCACTGTATGCCTTCCAACTCCTCTGTTGCGTTTGAGCCACAGGAAGTAAATGCATTCGTTTGATTAAGCTCCGTGAACGTGCAACGATGATGGCGAAGCGCTGCCCTGTTCGCTCGAAAGCTCTCGTTCGTACGGCCTTCCAACGGCCTCAGGGTACGCAGTTCTAAACAGCCTTACATTCCACGCTGGTGTGCCCCCAATTAGGAATTTGGGCTCTTCTGTGAGACACCAATGTGCGTCCCGAATGAAACCGGGGGGCTCCCCCAGGACGTCTGCGTACGGCAGTCGGTTGCCAGCTGTTTACTTCCAGCCGGAGAAAGAAAAAGAGGACAGCTTTCCCAGGCACAATTCTGGACGCTTGGGACCCTCCAGAGTCACCAAAGCCTAAACTTCGCACGGCCTGGGGAACGCTCTTCCACCTGTCCAGCAATCCCCACGTCAAAACCTTTCTCAGCAGAGGCAGGCACTCTCTCCCTTGTACTAGATAGCTCGGCAGAGCCTTCCGAGAAACATGCTGCGTCATTCAGCTTGAACGTGGGACGCGGAGGGGAGAGGACGCTTTCTCCCCGTTTGGAGGCGCCTTGCGCGTGGCTTCAAAGCTGCCTGAACAGCACCAGCGGCCCGACGTCTCTGCACGGCAGGATTGTCGTTGTGGGCCGAGGCTGCGTGTTCTCTCAAAGCGAAAACCGTGCTGGCAATACCTTTCTAGAAACTCCTCCCACGGCACCACATGTTCGGCTCCGGCCAAACGAAAGGTGACCTCAGGCCTCAAGGTAAGTTCCAGTGTTTCACGTCGGGGGAGTTGGGTGTGCAGTGGTTTCCATGAGGCCATACTCCACCACGGAGTGCCTTAACTCTGCGACGCTCCTGGGGGCACACAGGATAGGAGCTCGTTCGCCAATTTCGCAGGATGACTTCTCTCCGTGCCGGAACGGCGGCTCCTGGCTTCTGAGGAACCTTAGCCTAGACAGGCCCCTGGAGAAAGCTCTTCACATTCATAGCAAGGGCCACGTACTGCTCTCTGGCTTGCCTGGGTTGAGTGCCCCAGTCGTCAAAGAGCCTCGCGAAGGCAGTGCTGCGCAGACTCCCTCTGCCAGTCGCACGGCCTCCTTGACTGAAAGAGAACCGCAGTGCCAGAAGGCACCGTGCGGACGACTGGCTCCAGGAGGAGACTCGGGACAGCACTCTCACAGAAGCGAAAGCTAGGCTGTGGGCCCAGCCTGAGGACCAGCACGTTTTCCACACTTAACACAGCCAAGGCATGAGCCAGACGACAGCCTTGGTCACTGAGGCCTATCTAAGGTACTGCCATACTTACCCACTAGATCCCACGCAGAGGTCCCTGTGCCCAAAAGGGCCTCCATGCAAGGGCCCTGTTCCTCCCGTGTGTTTCCTTGAGGTAATCAGAAAGCACTGAGGATAACTACGTGAGCTCAGGTCTGAAACTGGGCGACCCTGGACAAACCTTATTCCCCTCCGTGGTAGACGAGACAGTGGCGGGTGCTAAGCTGCCTGAAGCACACTCCTCGCGCCCACCTTCTCTTTGCTGCCGGAAGGCCTCACATAAGAGGCCTGAGTGTACTCGTGACGGAAGCCGCCTGAGTGTACTCGTGTGAGGCCTGCTGCTCTCAGTTCCTTGCTGGGAGCTTCAGCAAGAGCACTCTGGAGCTCGCCGACAAAAGAATTGTGAGCCCCCCAGCCCCACCCCGGCCTCAAGCAAAAGTCCGGATTTCCCCCGTCAGTAACACCTCGGAGTGCCAGAGGAGCGAAGAAGCACGCGTTAAGGGAATGCTTCAACAGTGCTAGGGATTTATTTCACGAGACACTGTGCACTCACGTTCGTTGTAACAACTGTCAAAGGGCACTGTATGCCTTCCAACTCCTCTGTTGCGTTTGAGCCACAGGAAGTAAATGCATTCGTTTGATTAAGCTCCGTGAACGTGCAACGATGATGGCGAAGCGCTGCCCTGTTCGCTCGAAAGCTCTCGTTCGTACGGCCTTCCAACGGCCTCAGGGTACGCAGTTCTAAACAGCCTTACATTCCACGCTGGTGTGCCCCCAATTAGGAATTTGGGCTCTTCTGTGAGACACCAATGTGCGTCCCGAATGAAACCGGGGGGCTCCCCCAGGACGTCTGCGTACGGCAGTCGGTTGCCAGCTGTTTACTTCCAGCCGGAGAAAGAAAAAGAGGACAGCTTTCCCAGGCACAATTCTGGACGCTTGGGACCCTCCAGAGTCACCAAAGCCTAAACTTCGCACGGCCTGGGGAACGCTCTTCCACCTGTCCAGCAATCCCCACGTCAAAACCTTTCTCAGCAGAGGCAGGCACTCTCTCCCTTGTACTAGATAGCTCGGCAGAGCCTTCCGAGAAACATGCTGCGTCATTCAGCTTGAACGTGGGACGCGGAGGGGAGAGGACGCTTTCTCCCCGTTTGGAGGCGCCTTGCGCGTGGCTTCAAAGCTGCCTGAACAGCACCAGCGGCCCGACGTCTCTGCACGGCAGGATTGTCGTTGTGGGCCGAGGCTGCGTGTTCTCTCAAAGCGAAAACCGTGCTGGCAATACCTTTCTAGAAACTCCTCCCACGGCACCACATGTTCGGCTCCGGCCAAACGAAAGGTGACCTCAGGCCTCAAGGTAAGTTCCAGTGTTTCACGTCGGGGGAGTTGGGTGTGCAGTGGTTTCCATGAGGCCATACTCCACCACGGAGTGCCTTAACTCTGCGACGCTCCTGGGGGCACACAGGATAGGAGCTCGTTCGCCAATTTCGCAGGATGACTTCTCTCCGTGCCGGAACGGCGGCTCCTGGCTTCTGAGGAACCTTAGCCTAGACAGGCCCCTGGAGAAAGCTCTTCACATTCATAGCAAGGGCCACGTACTGCTCTCTGGCTTGCCTGGGTTGAGTGCCCCAGTCGTCAAAGAGCCTCGCGAAGGCAGTGCTGCGCAGACTCCCTCTGCCAGTCGCACGGCCTCCTTGACTGAAAGAGAACCGCAGTGCCAGAAGGCACCGTGCGGACGACTGGCTCCAGGAGGAGACTCGGGACAGCACTCTCACAGAAGCGAAAGCTAGGCTGTGGGCCCAGCCTGAGGACCAGCACGTTTTCCACACTTAACACAGCCAAGGCATGAGCCAGACGACAGCCTTGGTCACTGAGGCCTATCTAAGGTACTGCCATACTTACCCACTAGATCCCACGCAGAGGTCCCTGTGCCCAAAAGGGCCTCCATGCAAGGGCCCTGTTCCTCCCGTGTGTTTCCTTGAGGTAATCAGAAAGCACTGAGGATAACTACGTGAGCTCAGGTCTGAAACTGGGCGACCCTGGGCAAACCTTATTCCCCTCCGTGGTAGACGAGACAGTGGCGGGTGCTAAGCTGCCTGAAGCACACTCCTCGCGCCCACCTTCTCTTTGCTGCCGGAAGGCCTCACATAAGAGGCCTGAGTGTACTCGTGACGGAAGCCGCCTGAGTGTACTCGTGTGAGGCCTGCTGCTCTCAGTTCCTTGCTGGGAGCTTCAGCAAGAGCACTCTGGAGCTCGCCGACAAAAGAATTGTGAGCCCCCCAGCCCCACCCCGGCCTCAAGCAAAAGTCCGGATTTCCCCCGTCAGTAACACCTCGGAGTGCCAGAGGAGCGAAGAAGCACGCGTTAAGGGAATGCTTCAACAGTGCTAGGGATTTATTTCACGAGACACTGTGCACTCACGTTCGTTGTAACAACTGTCAAAGGGCACTGTATGCCTTCCAACTCCTCTGTTGCGTTTGAGCCACAGGAAGTAAATGCATTCGTTTGATTAAGCTCCGTGAACGTGCAACGATGATGGCGAAGCGCTGCCCTGTTCGCTCGAAAGCTCTCGTTCGTACGGCCTTCCAACGGCCTCAGGGTACGCAGTTCTAAACAGCCTTACATTCCACGCTGGTGTGCCCCCAATTAGGAATTTGGGCTCTTCTGTGAGACACCAATGTGCGTCCCGAATGAAACCGGGGGGCTCCCCCAGGACGTCTGCGTACGGCAGTCGGTTGCCAGCTGTTTACTTCCAGCCGGAGAAAGAAAAAGAGGACAGCTTTCCCAGGCACAATTCTGGACGCTTGGGACCCTCCAGAGTCACCAAAGCCTAAACTTCGCACGGCCTGGGGAACGCTCTTCCACCTGTCCAGCAATCCCCACGTCAAAACCTTTCTCAGCAGAGGCAGGCACTCTCTCCCTTGTACTAGATAGCTCGGCAGAGCCTTCCGAGAAACATGCTGCGTCATTCAGCTTGAACGTGGGACGCGGAGGGGAGAGGACGCTTTCTCCCCGTTTGGAGGCGCCTTGCGCGTGGCTTCAAAGCTGCCTGAACAGCACCAGCGGCCCGACGTCTCTGCACGGCAGGATTGTCGTTGTGGGCCGAGGCTGCGTGTTCTCTCAAAGCGAAAACCGTGCTGGCAATACCTTTCTAGAAACTCCTCCCACGGCACCACATGTTCGGCTCCGGCCAAACGAAAGGTGACCTCAGGCCTCAAGGTAAGTTCCAGTGTTTCACGTCGGGGGAGTTGGGTGTGCAGTGGTTTCCATGAGGCCATACTCCACCACGGAGTGCCTTAACTCTGCGACGCTCCTGGGGGCACACAGGATAGGAGCTCGTTCGCCAATTTCGCAGGATGACTTCTCTCCGTGCCGGAACGGCGGCTCCTGGCTTCTGAGGAACCTTAGCCTAGACAGGCCCCTGGAGAAAGCTCTTCACATTCATAGCAAGGGCCACGTACTGCTCTCTGGCTTGCCTGGGTTGAGTGCCCCAGTCGTCAAAGAGCCTCGCGAAGGCAGTGCTGAGCAGACTCCCTCTGCCAGTCGCACGGCCTCCTTGACTGAAAGAGAACCGCAGTGCCAGAAGGCACCGTGCGGACGACTGGCTCCAGGAGGTGACTCGGGACAGCACTCTCACAGAAGCGAAAGCTAGGCTGTGGGCCCAGCCTGAGGACCAGCACGTTTTCCACACTTAACACAGCCAAGGCATGAGCCAGACGACAGCCTTGGTCACTGAGGCCTATCTAAGGTACTGCCATACTTACCCACTAGATCCCACGCAGAGGTCCCTGTGCCCAAAAGGGCCTCCATGCAAGGGCCCTGTTCCTCCCGTGTGTTTCCTTGAGGTAATCAGAAAGCACTGAGGATAACTACGTGAGCTCAGGTCTGAAACTGGGCGACCCTGGGCAAACCTTATTCCCCTCCGTGGTAGACGAGACAGTGGCGGGTGCTAAGCTGCCTGAAGCACACTCCTCGCGCCCACCTTCTCTTTGCTGCCGGAAGGCCTCACATAAGAGGCCTGAGTGTACTCGTGACGGAAGCCGCCTGAGTGTACTCGTGTGAGGCCTGCTGCTCTCAGTTCCTTGCTGGGAGCTTCAGCAAGAGCACTCTGGAGCTCGCCGACAAAAGAATTGTGAGCCCCCCAGCCCCACCCCGGCCTCAAGCAAAAGTCCGGATTTCCCCCGTCAGTAACACCTCGGAGTGCCAGAGGAGCGAAGAAGCACGCGTTAAGGGAATGCTTCAACAGTGCTAGGGATTTATTTCACGAGACACTGTGCACTCACGTTCGTTGTAACAACTGTCAAAGGGCACTGTATGCCTTCCAACTCCTCTGTTGCGTTTGAGCCACAGGAAGTAAATGCATTCGTTTGATTAAGCTCCGTGAACGTGCAACGATGATGGCGAAGCGCTGCCCTGTTCGCTCGAAAGCTCTCGTTCGTACGGCCTTCCAACGGCCTCAGGGTACGCAGTTCTAAACAGCCTTACATTCCACGCTGGTGTGCCCCCAATTAGGAATTTGGGCTCTTCTGTGAGACACCAATGTGCGTCCCGAATGAAACCGGGGGGGCTCCCCCAGGACGTCTGCGTACGGCAGTCGGTTGCCAGCTGTTTACTTCCAGCCGGAGAAAGAAAAAGAGGACAGCTTTCCCAGGCACAATTCTGGACGCTTGGGACCCTCCAGAGTCACCAAAGCCTAAACTTCGCACGGCCTGGGGAACGCTCTTCCACCTGTCCAGCAATCCCCACGTCAAAACCTTTCTCAGCAGAGGCAGGCACTCTCTCCCTTGTACTAGATAGCTCGGCAGAGCCTTCCGAGAAACATGCTGCGTCATTCAGCTTGAACGTGGGACGCGGAGGGGAGAGGACGCTTTCTCCCCGTTTGGAGGCGCCTTGCGCGTGGCTTCAAAGCTGCCTGAACAGCACCAGCGGCCCGACGTCTCTGCACGGCAGGATTGTCGTTGTGGGCCGAGGCTGCGTGTTCTCTCAAAGCGAAAACCGTGCTGGCAATACCTTTCTAGAAACTCCTCCCACGGCACCACATGTTCGGCTCCGGCCAAACGAAAGGTGACCTCAGGCCTCAAGGTAAGTTCCAGTGTTTCACGTCGGGGGAGTTGGGTGTGCAGTGGTTTCCATGAGGCCATACTCCACCACGGAGTGCCTTAACTCTGCGACGCTCCTGGGGGCACACAGGATAGGAGCTCGTTCGCCAATTTCGCAGGATGACTTCTCTCCGTGCCGGAACGGCGGCTCCTGGCTTCTGAGGAACCTTAGCCTAGACAGGCCCCTGGAGAAAGCTCTTCACATTCATAGCAAGGGCCACGTACTGCTCTCTGGCTTGCCTGGGTTGAGTGCCCCAGTCGTCAAAGAGCCTCGCGAAGGCAGTGCTGAGCAGACTCCCTCTGCCAGTCGCACGGCCTCCTTGACTGAAAGAGAACCGCAGTGCCAGAAGGCACCGTGCGGACGACTGGCTCCAGGAGGTGACTCGGGACAGCACTCTCACAGAAGCGAAAGCTAGGCTGTGGGCCCAGCCTGAGGACCAGCACGTTTTCCACACTTAACACAGCCAAGGCATGAGCCAGACGACAGCCTTGGTCACTGAGGCCTATCTAAGGTACTGCCATACTTACCCACTAGATCCCACGCAGAGGTCCCTGTGCCCAAAAGGGCCTCCATGCAAGGGCCCTGTTCCTCCCGTGTGTTTCCTTGAGGTAATCAGAAAGCACTGAGGATAACTACGTGAGCTCAGGTCTGAAACTGGGCGACCCTGGGCAAACCTTATTCCCCTCCGTGGTAGACGAGACAGTGGCGGGTGCTAAGCTGCCTGAAGCACACTCCTCGCGCCCACCTTCTCTTTGCTGCCGGAAGGCCTCACATAAGAGGCCTGAGTGTACTCGTGACGGAAGCCGCCTGAGTGTACTCGTGTGAGGCCTGCTGCTCTCAGTTCCTTGCTGGGAGCTTCAGCAAGAGCACTCTGGAGCTCGCCGACAAAAGAATTGTGAGCCCCCCAGCCCCACCCCGGCCTCAAGCAAAAGTCCGGATTTCCCCCGTCAGTAACACCTCGGAGTGCCAGAGGAGCGAAGAAGCACGCGTTAAGGGAATGCTTCAACAGTGCTAGGGATTTATTTCACGAGACACTGTGCACTCACGTTCGTTGTAACAACTGTCAAAGGGCACTGTATGCCTTCCAACTCCTCTGTTGCGTTTGAGCCACAGGAAGTAAATGCATTCGTTTGATTCAGCTCCGTGAACGTGCAACGATGATGGCGAAGCGCTGCCCTGTTCGCTCGAAAGCTCTCGTTCGTACGGCCTTCCAACGGCCTCAGGGTACGCAGTTCTAAACAGCCTTACATTCCACGCTGGTGTGCCCCCAATTAGGAATTTGGGCTCTTCTGTGAGACACCAATGTGCGTCCCGAATGAAACCGGGGGGGCTCCCCCAGGACGTCTGCGTACGGCAGTCGGTTGCCAGCTGTTTACTTCCAGCCGGAGAAAGAAAAAGAGGACAGCTTTCCCAGGCACAATTCTGGACGCTTGGGACCCTCCAGAGTCACCAAAGCCTAAACTTCGCATGGCCTGGGGAACGCTCTTCCACCTGTCCAGCAATCCCCACGTCAAAACCTTTCTCAGCAGAGGCAGGCACTCTCTCCCTTGTACTAGATAGCTCGGCAGAGCCTTCCGAGAAACATGCTGCGTCATTCAGCTTGAACGTGGGACGCGGAGGGGAGAGGACGCTTTCTCCCCGTTTGGAGGCGCCTTGCGCGTGGCTTCAAAGCTGCCTGAACAGCACCAGCGGCCCGACGTCTCTGCACGGCAGGATTGTCGTTGTGGGCCGAGGCTGCGTGTTCTCTCAAAGCGAAAACCGTGCTGGCAATACCTTTCTAGAAACTCCTCCCACGGCACCACATGTTCGGCTCCGGCCAAACGAAAGGTGACCTCAGGCCTCAAGGTAAGTTCCAGTGTTTCACGTCGGGGGAGTTGGGTGTGCAGTGGTTTCCATGAGGCCATACTCCACCACGGAGTGCCTTAACTCTGCGACGCTCCTGGGGGCACACAGGATAGGAGCTCGTTCGCCAATTTCGCAGGATGACTTCTCTCCGTGCCGGAACGGCGGCTCCTGGCTTCTGAGGAACCTTAGCCTAGACAGGCCCCTGGAGAAAGCTCTTCACATTCATAGCAAGGGCCACGTACTGCTCTCTGGCTTGCCTGGGTTGAGTGCCCCAGTCGTCAAAGAGCCTCGCGAAGGCAGTGCTGAGCAGACTCCCTCTGCCAGTCGCACGGCCTCCTTGACTGAAAGAGAACCGCAGTGCCAGAAGGCACCGTGCGGACGACTGGCTCCAGGAGGTGACTCGGGACAGCACTCTCACAGAAGCGAAAGCTAGGCTGTGGGCCCAGCCTGAGGACCAGCACGTTTTCCACACTTAACACAGCCAAGGCATGAGCCAGACGACAGCCTTGGTCACTGAGGCCTATCTAAGGTACTGCCATACTTACCCACTAGATCCCACGCAGAGGTCCCTGTGCCCAAAAGGGCCTCCATGCAAGGGCCCTGTTCCTCCCGTGTGTTTCCTTGAGGTAATCAGAAAGCACTGAGGATAACTACATGAGCTCAGGTCTGAAACTGGGCGACCCTGGGCAAATCTTATTCCCCTCCGTGGTAGACGAGACAGTGGCGGGTGCTAAGCTGCCTGAAGCACACTCCTCGCGCCCACCTTCTCTTTGCTGCCGGAAGGCCTCACATAAGAGGCCTGAGTGTACTCGTGACGGAAGCCGCCTGAGTGTACTCGTGTGAGGCCTGCTGCTCTCAGTTCCTTGCTGGGAGCTTCAGCAAGAGCACTCTGGAGCTCGCCGACAAAAGAATTGTGAGCCCCCCAGCCCCACCCCGGCCTCAAGCAAAAGTCCGGATTTCCCCCGTCAGTAACACCTCGGAGTGCCAGAGGAGCGAAGAAGCACGCGTTAAGGGAATGCTTCAACAGTGCTAGGGATTTATTTCACGAGACACTGTGCACTCACGTTCGTTGTAACAACTGTCAAAGGGCACTGTATGCCTTCCAACTCCTCTGTTGCGTTTGAGCCACAGGAAGTAAATGCATTCGTTTGATTCAGCTCCGTGAACGTGCAACGATGATGGCGAAGCGCTGCCCTGTTCGCTCGAAAGCTCTCGTTCGTACGGCCTTCCAACGGCCTCAGGGTACGCAGTTCTAAACAGCCTTACATTCCACGCTGGTGTGCCCCCAATTAGGAATTTGGGCTCTTCTGTGAGACACCAATGTGCGTCCCGAATGAAACCGGGGGGCTCCCCCAGGACGTCTGCGTACGGCAGTCGGTTGCCAGCTGTTTACTTCCAGCCGGAGAAAGAAAAAGAGGACAGCTTTCCCAGGCACAATTCTGGACGCTTGGGACCCTCCAGAGTCACCAAAGCCTAAACTTCGCACGGCCTGGGGAACGCTCTTCCACCTGTCCAGCAATCCCCACGTCAAAACCTTTCTCAGCAGAGGCAGGCACTCTCTCCCTTGTACTAGATAGCTCGGCAGAGCCTTCCGAGAAACATGCTGCGTCATTCAGCTTGAACGTGGGACGCGGAGGGGAGAGGACGCTTTCTCCCCGTTTGGAGGCGCCTTGCGCGTGGCTTCAAAGCTGCCTGAACAGCACCAGCGGCCCGACGTCTCTGCACGGCAGGATTGTCGTTGTGGGCCGAGGCTGCGTGTTCTCTCAAAGCGAAAACCGTGCTGGCAATACCTTTCTAGAAACTCCTCCCACGGCACCACATGTTCGGCTCCGGCCAAACGAAAGGTGACCTCAGGCCTCAAGGTAAGTTCCAGTGTTTCACGTCGGGGGAGTTGGGTGTGCAGTGGTTTCCATGAGGCCATACTCCACCACGGAGTGCCTTAACTCTGCGACGCTCCTGGGGGCACACAGGATAGGAGCTCGTTCGCCAATTTCGCAGGATGACTTCTCTCCGTGCCGGAACGGCGGCTCCTGGCTTCTGAGGAACCTTAGCCTAGACAGGCCCCTGGAGAAAGCTCTTCACATTCATAGCAAGGGCCACGTACTGCTCTCTGGCTTGCCTGGGTTGAGTGCCCCAGTCGTCAAAGAGCCTCGCGAAGGCAGTGCTGCGCAGACTCCCTCTGCCAGTCGCACGGCCTCCTTGACTGAAAGAGAACCGCAGTGCCAGAAGGCACCGTGCGGACGACTGGCTCCAGGAGGAGACTCGGGACAGCACTCTCACAGAAGCGAAAGCTAGGCTGTGGGCCCAGCCTGAGGACCAGCACGTTTTCCACACTTAACACAGCCAAGGCATGAGCCAGACGACAGCCTTGGTCACTGAGGCCTATCTAAGGTACTGCCATACTTACCCACTAGATCCCACGCAGAGGTCCCTGTGCCCAAAAAGGCCTCCATGGAAGGGCCCTGTTCCTCCCGTGTGTTTCCTTGAGGTAATCAGAAAGCACTGAGGATAACTACGTGAGCTCAGGTCTGAAACTGGGCGACCCTGGACAAACCTTATTCCCCTCCGTGGTAGACGAGACAGTGGCGGGTGCTAAGCTGCCTGAAGCACACTCCTCGCGCCCACCTTCTCTTTGCTGCCGGAAGGCCTCACATAAGAGGCCTGAGTGTACTCGTGACGGAAGCCGCCTGAGTGTACTCGTGTGAGGCCTGCTGCTCTCAGTTCCTTGCTGGGAGCTTCAGCAAGAGCACTCTGGAGCTCGCCGACAAAAGAATTGTGAGCCCCCCAGCCCCACCCCGGCCTCAAGCAAAAGTCCGGATTTCCCCCGTCAGTAACACCTCGGAGTGCCAGAGGAGCGAAGAAGCACGCGTTAAGGGAATGCTTCAACAGTGCTAGGGATTTATTTCACGAGACACTGTGCACTCACGTTCGTTGTAACAACTGTCAAAGGGCACTGTATGCCTTCCAACTCCTCTGTTGCGTTTGAGCCACAGGAAGTAAATGCATTCGTTTGATTAAGCTCCGTGAACGTGCAACGATGATGGCGAAGCGCTGCCCTGTTCGCTCGAAAGCTCTCGTTCGTACGGCCTTCCAACGGCCTCAGGGTACGCAGTTCTAAACAGCCTTACATTCCACGCTGGTGTGCCCCCAATTAGGAATTTGGGCTCTTCTGTGAGACACCAATGTGCGTCCCGAATGAAACCGGGGGGCTCCCCCAGGACGTCTGCGTACGGCAGTCGGTTGCCAGCTGTTTACTTCCAGCCGGAGAAAGAAAAAGAGGACAGCTTTCCCAGGCACAATTCTGGACGCTTGGGACCCTCCAGAGTCACCAAAGCCTAAACTTCGCACGGCCTGGGGAACGCTCTTCCACCTGTCCAGCAATCCCCACGTCAAAACCTTTCTCAGCAGAGGCAGGCACTCTCTCCCTTGTACTAGATAGCTCGGCAGAGCCTTCCGAGAAACATGCTGCGTCATTCAGCTTGAACGTGGGACGCGGAGGGGAGAGGACGCTTTCTCCCCGTTTGGAGGCGCCTTGCGCGTGGCTTCAAAGCTGCCTGAACAGCACCAGCGGCCCGACGTCTCTGCACGGCAGGATTGTCGTTGTGGGCCGAGGCTGCGTGTTCTCTCAAAGCGAAAACCGTGCTGGCAATACCTTTCTAGAAACTCCTCCCACGGCACCACATGTTCGGCTCCGGCCAAACGAAAGGTGACCTCAGGCCTCAAGGTAAGTTCCAGTGTTTCACGTCGGGGGAGTTGGGTGTGCAGTGGTTTCCATGAGGCCATACTCCACCACGGAGTGCCTTAACTCTGCGACGCTCCTGGGGGCACACAGGATAGGAGCTCGTTCGCCAATTTCGCAGGATGACTTCTCTCCGTGCCGGAACGGCGGCTCCTGGCTTCTGAGGAACCTTAGCCTAGACAGGCCCCTGGAGAAAGCTCTTCACATTCATAGCAAGGGCCACGTACTGCTCTCTGGCTTGCCTGGGTTGAGTGCCCCAGTCGTCAAAGAGCCTCGCGAAGGCAGTGCTGCGCAGACTCCCTCTGCCAGTCGCACGGCCTCCTTGACTGAAAGAGAACCGCAGTGCCAGAAGGCACCGTGCGGACGACTGGCTCCAGGAGGAGACTCGGGACAGCACTCTCACAGAAGCGAAAGCTAGGCTGTGGGCCCAGCCTGAGGACCAGCACGTTTTCCACACTTAACACAGCCAAGGCATGAGCCAGACGACAGCCTTGGTCACTGAGGCCTATCTAAGGTACTGCCATACTTACCCACTAGATCCCACGCAGAGGTCCCTGTGCCCAAAAGGGCCTCCATGCAAGGGCCCTGTTCCTCCCGTGTGTTTCCTTGAGGTAATCAGAAAGCACTGAGGATAACTACGTGAGCTCAGGTCTGAAACTGGGCGACCCTGGGCAAACCTTATTCCCCTCCGTGGTAGACGAGACAGTGGCGGGTGCTAAGCTGCCTGAAGCACACTCCTCGCGCCCACCTTCTCTTTGCTGCCGGAAGGCCTCACATAAGAGGCCTGAGTGTACTCGTGACGGAAGCCGCCTGAGTGTACTCGTGTGAGGCCTGCTGCTCTCAGTTCCTTGCTGGGAGCTTCAGCAAGAGCACTCTGGAGCTCGCCGACAAAAGAATTGTGAGCCCCCCAGCCCCACCCCGGCCTCAAGCAAAAGTCCGGATTTCCCCCGTCAGTAACACCTCGGAGTGCCAGAGGAGCGAAGAAGCACGCGTTAAGGGAATGCTTCAACAGTGCTAGGGATTTATTTCACGAGACACTGTGCACTCACGTTCGTTGTAACAACTGTCAAAGGGCACTGTATGCCTTCCAACTCCTCTGTTGCGTTTGAGCCACAGGAAGTAAATGCATTCGTTTGATTCAGCTCCGTGAACGTGCAACGATGATGGCGAAGCGCTGCCCTGTTCGCTCGAAAGCTCTCGTTCGTACGGCCTTCCAACGGCCTCAGGGTACGCAGTTCTAAACAGCCTTACATTCCACGCTGGTGTGCCCCCAATTAGGAATTTGGGCTCTTCTGTGAGACACCAATGTGCGTCCCGAATGAAACCGGGGGGGCTCCCCCAGGACGTCTGCGTACGGCAGTCGGTTGCCAGCTGTTTACTTCCAGCCGGAGAAAGAAAAAGAGGACAGCTTTCCCAGGCACAATTCTGGACGCTTGGGACCCTCCAGAGTCACCAAAGCCTAAACTTCGCACGGCCTGGGGAACGCTCTTCCACCTGTCCAGCAATCCCCACGTCAAAACCTTTCTCAGCAGAGGCAGGCACTCTCTCCCTTGTACTAGATAGCTCGGCAGAGCCTTCCGAGAAACATGCTGCGTCATTCAGCTTGAACGTGGGACGCGGAGGGGAGAGGACGCTTTCTCCCCGTTTGGAGGCGCCTTGCGCGTGGCTTCAAAGCTGCCTGAACAGCACCAGCGGCCCGACGTCTCTGCACGGCAGGATTGTCGTTGTGGGCCGAGGCTGCGTGTTCTCTCAAAGCGAAAACCGTGCTGGCAATACCTTTCTAGAAACTCCTCCCACGGCACCACATGTTCGGCTCCGGCCAAACGAAAGGTGACCTCAGGCCTCAAGGTAAGTTCCAGTGTTTCACGTCGGGGGAGTTGGGTGTGCAGTGGTTTCCATGAGGCCATACTCCACCACGGAGTGCCTTAACTCTGCGACGCTCCTGGGGGCACACAGGATAGGAGCTCGTTCGCCAATTTCGCAGGATGACTTCTCTCCGTGCCGGAACGGCGGCTCCTGGCTTCTGAGGAACCTTAGCCTAGACAGGCCCCTGGAGAAAGCTCTTCACATTCATAGCAAGGGCCACGTACTGCTCTCTGGCTTGCCTGGGTTGAGTGCCCCAGTCGTCAAAGAGCCTCGCGAAGGCAGTGCTGCGCAGACTCCCTCTGCCAGTCGCACGGCCTCCTTGACTGAAAGAGAACCGCAGTGCCAGAAGGCACCGTGCGGACGACTGGCTCCAGGAGGTGACTCGGGACAGCACTCTCACAGAAGCGAAAGCTAGGCTGTGGGCCCAGCCTGAGGACCAGCACGTTTTCCACACTTAACACAGCCAAGGCATGAGCCAGACGACAGCCTTGGTCACTGAGGCCTATCTAAGGTACTGCCATACTTACCCACTAGATCCCACGCAGAGGTCCCTGTGCCCAAAAGGGCCTCCATGCAAGGGCCCTGTTCCTCCCGTGTGTTTCCTTGAGGTAATCAGAAAGCACTGAGGATAACTACGTGAGCTCAGGTCTGAAACTGGGCGACCCTGGGCAAACCTTATTCCCCTCCGTGGTAGACGAGACAGTGGCGGGTGCTAAGCTGCCTGAAGCACACTCCTCGCGCCCACCTTCTCTTTGCTGCCGGAAGGCCTCACATAAGAGGCCTGAGTGTACTCGTGACGGAAGCCGCCTGAGTGTACTCGTGTGAGGCCTGCTGCTCTCAGTTCCTTGCTGGGAGCTTCAGCAAGAGCACTCTGGAGCTCGCCGACAAAAGAATTGTGAGCCCCCCAGCCCCACCCCGGCCTCAAGCAAAAGTCCGGATTTCCCCCGTCAGTAACACCTCGGAGTGCCAGAGGAGCGAAGAAGCACGCGTTAAGGGAATGCTTCAACAGTGCTAGGGATTTATTTCACGAGACACTGTGCACTCACGTTCGTTGTAACAACTGTCAAAGGGCACTGTATGCCTTCCAACTCCTCTGTTGCGTTTGAGCCACAGGAAGTAAATGCATTCGTTTGATTCAGCTCCGTGAACGTGCAACGATGATGGCGAAGCGCTGCCCTGTTCGCTCGAAAGCTCTCGTTCGTACGGCCTTCCAACGGCCTCAGGGTACGCAGTTCTAAACAGCCTTACATTCCACGCTGGTGTGCCCCCAATTAGGAATTTGGGCTCTTCTGTGAGACACCAATGTGCGTCCCGAATGAAACCGGGGGGCTCCCCCAGGACGTCTGCGTACGGCAGTCGGTTGCCAGCTGTTTACTTCCAGCCGGAGAAAGAAAAAGAGGACAGCTTTCCCAGGCACAATTCTGGACGCTTGGGACCCTCCAGAGTCACCAAAGCCTAAACTTCGCACGGCCTGGGGAACGCTCTTCCACCTGTCCAGCAATCCCCACGTCAAAACCTTTCTCAGCAGAGGCAGGCACTCTCTCCCTTGTACTAGATAGCTCGGCAGAGCCTTCCGAGAAACATGCTGCGTCATTCAGCTTGAACGTGGGACGCGGAGGGGAGAGGACGCTTTCTCCCCGTTTGGAGGCGCCTTGCGCGTGGCTTCAAAGCTGCCTGAACAGCACCAGCGGCCCGACGTCTCTGCACGGCAGGATTGTCGTTGTGGGCCGAGGCTGCGTGTTCTCTCAAAGCGAAAACCGTGCTGGCAATACCTTTCTAGAAACTCCTCCCACGGCACCACATGTTCGGCTCCGGCCAAACGAAAGGTGACCTCAGGCCTCAAGGTAAGTTCCAGTGTTTCACGTCGGGGGAGTTGGGTGTGCAGTGGTTTCCATGAGGCCATACTCCACCACGGAGTGCCTTAACTCTGCGACGCTCCTGGGGGCACACAGGATAGGAGCTCGTTCGCCAATTTCGCAGGATGACTTCTCTCCGTGCCGGAACGGCGGCTCCTGGCTTCTGAGGAACCTTAGCCTAGACAGGCCCCTGGAGAAAGCTCTTCACATTCATAGCAAGGGCCACGTACTGCTCTCTGGCTTGCCTGGGTTGAGTGCCCCAGTCGTCAAAGAGCCTCGCGAAGGCAGTGCTGCGCAGACTCCCTCTGCCAGTCGCACGGCCTCCTTGACTGAAAGAGAACCGCAGTGCCAGAAGGCACCGTGCGGACGACTGGCTCCAGGAGGAGACTCGGGACAGCACTCTCACAGAAGCGAAAGCTAGGCTGTGGGCCCAGCCTGAGGACCAGCACGTTTTCCACACTTAACACAGCCAAGGCATGAGCCAGACGACAGCCTTGGTCACTGAGGCCTATCTAAGGTACTGCCATACTTACCCACTAGATCCCACGCAGAGGTCCCTGTGCCCAAAAAGGCTTCCATGGAAGGGCCCTGTTCCTCCCGTGTGTTTCCTTGAGGTAATCAGAAAGCACTGAGGATAACTACGTGAGCTCAGGTCTGAAACTGGGCGACCCTGGACAAACCTTATTCCCCTCCGTGGTAGACGAGACAGTGGCGGGTGCTAAGCTGCCTGAAGCACACTCCTCGCGCCCACCTTCTCTTTGCTGCCGGAAGGCCTCACATAAGAGGCCTGAGTGTACTCGTGACGGAAGCCGCCTGAGTGTACTCGTGTGAGGCCTGCTGCTCTCAGTTCCTTGCTGGGAGCTTCAGCAAGAGCACTCTGGAGCTCGCCGACAAAAGAATTGTGAGCCCCCCAGCCCCACCCCGGCCTCAAGCAAAAGTCCGGATTTCCCCCGTCAGTAACACCTCGGAGTGCCAGAGGAGCGAAGAAGCACGCGTTAAGGGAATGCTTCAACAGTGCTAGGGATTTATTTCACGAGACACTGTGCACTCACGTTCGTTGTAACAACTGTCAAAGGGCACTGTATGCCTTCCAACTCCTCTGTTGCGTTTGAGCCACAGGAAGTAAATGCATTCGTTTGATTCAGCTCCGTGAACGTGCAACGATGATGGCGAAGCGCTGCCCTGTTCGCTCGAAAGCTCTCGTTCGTACGGCCTTCCAACGGCCTCAGGGTACGCAGTTCTAAACAGCCTTACATTCCACGCTGGTGTGCCCCCAATTAGGAATTTGGGCTCTTCTGTGAGACACCAATGTGCGTCCCGAATGAAACCGGGGGGCTCCCCCAGGACGTCTGCGTACGGCAGTCGGTTGCCAGCTGTTTACTTCCAGCCGGAGAAAGAAAAAGAGGACAGCTTTCCCAGGCACAATTCTGGACGCTTGGGACCCTCCAGAGTCACCAAAGCCTAAACTTCGCACGGCCTGGGGAACGCTCTTCCACCTGTCCAGCAATCCCCACGTCAAAACCTTTCTCAGCAGAGGCAGGCACTCTCTCCCTTGTACTAGATAGCTCGGCAGAGCCTTCCGAGAAACATGCTGCGTCATTCAGCTTGAACGTGGGACGCGGAGGGGAGAGGACGCTTTCTCCCCGTTTGGAGGCGCCTTGCGCGTGGCTTCAAAGCTGCCTGAACAGCACCAGCGGCCCGACGTCTCTGCACGGCAGGATTGTCGTTGTGGGCCGAGGCTGCGTGTTCTCTCAAAGCGAAAACCGTGCTGGCAATACCTTTCTAGAAACTCCTCCCACGGCACCACATGTTCGGCTCCGGCCAAACGAAAGGTGACCTCAGGCCTCAAGGTAAGTTCCAGTGTTTCACGTCGGGGGAGTTGGGTGTGCAGTGGTTTCCATGAGGCCATACTCCACCACGGAGTGCCTTAACTCTGCGACGCTCCTGGGGGCACACAGGATAGGAGCTCGTTCGCCAATTTCGCAGGATGACTTCTCTCCGTGCCGGAACGGCGGCTCCTGGCTTCTGAGGAACCTTAGCCTAGACAGGCCCCTGGAGAAAGCTCTTCACATTCATAGCAAGGGCCACGTACTGCTCTCTGGCTTGCCTGGGTTGAGTGCCCCAGTCGTCAAAGAGCCTCGCGAAGGCAGTGCTGCGCAGACTCCCTCTGCCAGTCGCACGGCCTCCTTGACTGAAAGAGAACCGCAGTGCCAGAAGGCACCGTGCGGACGACTGGCTCCAGGAGGAGACTCGGGACAGCACTCTCACAGAAGCGAAAGCTAGGCTGTGGGCCCAGCCTGAGGACCAGCACGTTTTCCACACTTAACACAGCCAAGGCATGAGCCAGACGACAGCCTTGGTCACTGAGGCCTATCTAAGGTACTGCCATACTTACCCACTAGATCCCACGCAGAGGTCCCTGTGCCCAAAAGGGCCTCCATGGAAGGGCCCTGTTCCTCCCGTGTGTTTCCTTGAGGTAATCAGAAAGCACTGAGGATAACTACGTGAGCTCAGCTTTGAAACTGGGCGACCCTGGGCAAACCTTATTCCCCTCCGTGGTAGACGAGACAGTGGCGGGTGCTAAGCTGCCTGAAGCACACTCCTCGCGCCCACCTTCTCTTTGCTGCCGGAAGGCCTCACATAAGAGGCCTGAGTGTACTCGTGACGGAAGCCGCCTGAGTGTACTCGTGTGAGGCCTGCTGCTCTCAGTTCCTTGCTGGGAGCTTCAGCAAGAGCACTCTGGAGCTCGCCGACAAAAGAATTGTGAGCCCCCCAGCCCCACCCCGGCCTCAAGCAAAAGTCCGGATTTCCCCCGTCAGTAACACCTCGGAGTGCCAGAGGAGCGAAGAAGCACGCGTTAAGGGAATGCTTCAACAGTGCTAGGGATTTATTTCACGAGACACTGTGCACTCACGTTCGTTGTAACAACTGTCAAAGGGCACTGTATGCCTTCCAACTCCTCTGTTGCGTTTGAGCCACAGGAAGTAAATGCATTCGTTTGATTCAGCTCCGTGAACGTGCAACGATGATGGCGAAGCGCTGCCCTGTTCGCTCGAAAGCTCTCGTTCGTACGGCCTTCCAACGGCCTCAGGGTACGCAGTTCTAAACAGCCTTACATTCCACGCTGGTGTGCCCCCAATTAGGAATTTGGGCTCTTCTGTGAGACACCAATGTGCGTCCCGAATGAAACCGGGGGGCTCCCCCAGGACGTCTGCGTACGGCAGTCGGTTGCCAGCTGTTTACTTCCAGCCGGAGAAAGAAAAAGAGGACAGCTTTCCCAGGCACAATTCTGGACGCTTGGGACCCTCCAGAGTCACCAAAGCCTAAACTTCGCACGGCCTGGGGAACGCTCTTCCACCTGTCCAGCAATCCCCACGTCAAAACCTTTCTCAGCAGAGGCAGGCACTCTCTCCCTTGTACTAGATAGCTCGGCAGAGCCTTCCGAGAAACATGCTGCGTCATTCAGCTTGAACGTGGGACGCGGAGGGGAGAGGACGCTTTCTCCCCGTTTGGAGGCGCCTTGCGCGTGGCTTCAAAGCTGCCTGAACAGCACCAGCGGCCCGACGTCTCTGCACGGCAGGATTGTCGTTGTGGGCCGAGGCTGCGTGTTCTCTCAAAGCGAAAACCGTGCTGGCAATACCTTTCTAGAAACTCCTCCCACGGCACCACATGTTCGGCTCCGGCCAAACGAAAGGTGACCTCAGGCCTCAAGGTAAGTTCCAGTGTTTCACGTCGGGGGAGTTGGGTGTGCAGTGGTTTCCATGAGGCCATACTCCACCACGGAGTGCCTTAACTCTGCGACGCTCCTGGGGGCACACAGGATAGGAGCTCGTTCGCCAATTTCGCAGGATGACTTCTCTCCGTGCTGGAACGGCGGCTCCTGGCTTCTGAGGAACCTTAGCCTAGACAGGCCCCTGGAGAAAGCTCTTCACATTCATAGCAAGGGCCACGTACTGCTCTCTGGCTTGCCTGGGTTGAGTGCCCCAGTCGTCAAAGAGCCTCGCGAAGGCAGTGCTGCGCAGACTCCCTCTGCCAGTCGCACGGCCTCCTTGACTGAAAGAGAACCGCAGTGCCAGAAGGCACCGTGCGGACGACTGGCTCCAGGAGGAGACTCGGGACAGCACTCTCACAGAAGCGAAAGCTAGGCTGTGGGCCCAGCCTGAGGACCAGCACGTTTTCCACACTTAACACAGCCAAGGCATGAGCCAGACGACAGCCTTGGTCACTGAGGCCTATCTAAGGTACTGCCATACTTACCCACTAGATCCCACGCAGAGGTCCCTGTGCCCAAAAAGGCCTCCATGGAAGGGCCCTGTTCCTCCCGTGTGTTTCCTTGAGGTAATCAGAAAGCACTGAGGATAACTACGTGAGCTCAGGTCTGAAACTGGGCGACCCTGGACAAACCTTATTCCCCTCCGTGGTAGACGAGACAGTGGCGGGTGCTAAGCTGCCTGAAGCACACTCCTCGCGCCCACCTTCTCTTTGCTGCCGGAAGGCCTCACATAAGAGGCCTGAGTGTACTCGTGACGGAAGCCGCCTGAGTGTACTCGTGTGAGGCCTGCTGCTCTCAGTTCCTTGCTGGGAGCTTCAGCAAGAGCACTCTGGAGCTCGCCGACAAAAGAATTGTGAGCCCCCCAGCCCCACCCCGGCCTCAAGCAAAAGTCCGGATTTCCCCCGTCAGTAACACCTCGGAGTGCCAGAGGAGCGAAGAAGCACGCGTTAAGGGAATGCTTCAACAGTGCTAGGGATTTATTTCACGAGACACTGTGCACTCACGTTCGTTGTAACAACTGTCAAAGGGCACTGTATGCCTTCCAACTCCTCTGTTGCGTTTGAGCCACAGGAAGTAAATGCATTCGTTTGATTAAGCTCCGTGAACGTGCAACGATGATGGCGAAGCGCTGCCCTGTTCGCTCGAAAGCTCTCGTTCGTACGGCCTTCCAACGGCCTCAGGGTACGCAGTTCTAAACAGCCTTACATTCCACGCTGGTGTGCCCCCAATTAGGAATTTGGGCTCTTCTGTGAGACACCAATGTGCGTCCCGAATGAAACCGGGGGGCTCCCCCAGGACGTCTGCGTACGGCAGTCGGTTGCCAGCTGTTTACTTCCAGCCGGAGAAAGAAAAAGAGGACAGCTTTCCCAGGCACAATGCTGGACCCTTGGGACCCTCCAGTGTCACCAAAGCCTAAACTTCGCACGGCCTGGGGAACGCTCTTCCACCTGTCCAGCAATCCCTACGTCAAAACCTTTCTCAGCAGAGGCAGGCACTCTCTCCCTTGTACTAGATAGCTCGGCAGAGCCTTCCGAGAAACATGCTGCGTCATTCAGCTTGAACGTGGGACGCGGAGGGGAGAGGACGCTTTCTCCCCGTTTGGAGGCGCCTTGCGCGTGGCTTCAAAGCTGCCTGAACAGCACCAGCGGCCCGACGTCTCTGCACGGCAGGACTGTCGTTGTGGGCCGAGGCTGCGTGTTCTCTCAAAGCGAAAACCGTGCTGGCAATACCTTTCTAGAAACTCCTCCCACGGCACCACATGTTCGGCTCCGGCCAAACGAAAGGTGACCTCAGGCCTCAAGGTAAGTTCCAGTGTTTCACGTCGGGGGAGTTGGGTGTGCAGTGGTTTCCATGAGGCCATACTCCACCACGGATTGCCTTAACTCTGCGACGCTCCTGGGGGCACACAGGATAGGAGCTCGTTCGCCAATTTCGCAGGATGACTTCTCTCCGTGCCGGAACGGCGGCTCCTGGCTTCTGAGGAACCTTAGCCTAGACAGGCCCCTGGAGAAAGCTCTTCACATTCATAGCAAGGGCCACGTACTGCTCTCTGGCTTGCCTGGGTTGAGCGCCCCAATCGTCAAAGAGCCTCGCGAAGGCAGTGCTGCGCAGACTCCCTCTGCCAGTCGCACGGCCTCCTTGACTGAAAGAGAACTGCAGTGCCAGAAGGCACCGTGCGGACGACTGGCTCCAGGAGGAGACTCGGGACAGCACTCTCACAGAAGCGAAAGCTAGGCTGTGGGCCCAGCCTGAGGACCAGCACGTTTTCCACACTTAACACAGCTAAGGCATGAGCCAGACGACAGCCTTGGTCACTGAGGCCTATCTAAGGTACTGCCATACTTACCCACTAGATCCCACGCAGAGGTCCCTGTGCCCAAAAGGGCCTCCATGGAAGGGCCCTGTTCCTCCCGTGTGTTTCCTTGAGGTAATCAGAAAGCACTGAGGATAACTACGTGAGCTCAGCTTTGAAACTGGGCGACCCTGGGCAAACCTTATTCCCCTCCGTGGTAGACGAGACAGTGGCGGGTGCTAAGCTGCCTGAAGCACACTCCTCGCGCCCACCTTCTCTTTGCTGCCGGAAGGCCTCACATAAGAGGCCTGAGTGTACTCGTGACGGAAGCCGCCTGAGTGTACTCGTGTGAGGCCTGCTGCTCTCAGTTCCTTGCTGGGAGCTTCAGCAAGAGCACTCTGGAGCTCGCCGACAAAAGAATTGTGAGCCCCCCAGCCCCACCCCGGCCTCAAGCAAAAGTCCGGATTTCCCCCGTCAGTAACACCTCGGAGTGCCATAGGAGCGAAGAAGCACGCGTTAAGGGAATGCTTCAACAGTGCTAGGGATTTATTTCACGAGACACTGTGCACTCACGTTCGTTGTAACAACTGTCAAAGGGCACTGTATGCCTTCCAACTCCTCTGTTGCGTTTGAGCCACAGGAAGTAAATGCATTCGTTTGATTAAGCTCCGTGAACGTGCAACGATGATGGCGAAGCGCTGCCCTGTTCGCTCGAAAGCTCTCGTTCGTACGGCCTTCCAACGGCCTCAGGGTACGCAGTTCTAAACAGCCTTACATTCCACGCTGGTGTGCCCCCAATTAGGAATTTGGGCTCTTCTGTGAGACACCAATATGCGTCCCGAATGAAACCGGGGGGCTCCCCCAGGACGTCTGCGTACGGCAGTCGGTTGCCAGCTGTTTACTTCCAGCCGGAGAAAGAAAAAGAGGACAGCTTTCCCAGGCACAATTCTGGACGCTTGGGACCCTCCAGAGTCACCAAAGCCTAAACTTCGCACGGCCTGGGGAACGCTCTTCCACCTGTCCAGCAATCCCCACGTCAAAACCTTTCTCAGCAGAGGCAGGCACTCTCTCCCTTGTACTAGATAGCTCGGCAGAGCCTTCCGAGAAACATGCTGCGTCATTCAGCTTGAACGTGGGACGCGGAGGGGAGAGGACGCTTTCTCCCCGTTTGGAGGCGCCTTGCGCGTGGCTTCAAAGCTGCCTGAACAGCACCAGCGGCCCGACGTCTCTGCACGGCAGGATTGTCGTTGTGGGCCGAGGCTGCGTGTTCTCTCAAAGCGAAAACCGTGCTGGCAATACCTTTCTAGAAACTCCTCCCACGGCACCACATGTTCGGCTCCGGCCAAACGAAAGGTGACCTCAGGCCTCAAGGTAAGTTCCAGTGTTTCACGTCGGGGGAGTTGGGTGTGCAGTGGTTTCCATGAGGCCATACTCCACCACGGATTGCCTTAACTCTGCGACGCTCCTGGGGGCACACAGGATAGGAGCTCGTTCGCCAATTTCGCAGGATGACTTCTCTCCGTGCCGGAACGGCGACTCCTGGTTTCTGAGGAACCTTAGCCTAGACAGGCCCCTGGAGAAAGCTCTTCACATTCATAGCAAGGACCACGTACTGCTCTCTGGCTTGCCTGGGTTGAGCGCCCCAGTCGTCAAAGAGCCTCGCGAAGGCAGTGCTGCGCAGACTCCCTTTGCCAGTCGCACGGCCTCCTTGACTGAAAGAGAACTGCAGTGCCAGAAGGCACCGTGCAGACGACTGGCTCCAGGAGGAGACTCGGGACAGCACTCTCACAGAAGCGAAAGCTAGGCTGTGGGCCCAGCCTGAGGACCAGCACGTTTTCCACACTTAACACAGCTAAGGCATGAGCCAGACGACAGCCTTGGGCACTGAGGCCTATCTAAGGTACTGCCATACTTACCCACTAGATCCCACGCAGAGGTCCCTGTGCCCAAAAGGGCCTCCATGGAAGGGCCCTGTTCCTCCCGTGTGTTTCCTTGAGGTAATCAGAAAGCACTGAGGATAACTACGTGAGCTCAGCTTTGAAACTGGGCGACCCTGGGCAAACCTTATTCCCCTCCGTGGTAGACGAGACAGTGGCGGGTGCTAAGCTGCCTGAAGCACACTCCTCGCGCCCACCTTCTCTTTGC